>NC_057800.1:148830277-148883603 GCF_018294505.1 Triticum aestivum
GCCTCCTCGCCTCCCCCGCCGCCAGATCCGGTCGGAAGACGCCGGATCTACCTCTCCGTCGCTGCCCCGCCACTCCACCGAGCTCGCCGGAGCCGCTGTGAGCTCGCCGGAGCCGCCTCGGGCCGCGTGCACACCGAACCCTAGATCTGGATCCAATCCACTCGGTTGACTTTTCCCTCTCTCCCCTATTTTTTTGCATTTTTCACAGCATCGTAACTCTCTCTCCGTAGCTCCGTTTTGGACATATAGCATATCAAAATGTTCGTCTCGGAGAGCACATCATTTCATCTCATTGCATCATTTTCATTTGAGTTCATTTTGATGCCCGAAATGCTGTTGGAAGTATGCTAGTTGAGATAATTGTCAGATCTGCTGCTCCATTTAGATATTTGTCATTTTTGCCATGATTATTGTGTGCATGTTATGCCCATGAGCTCTACATATGTTTTGTTATAGGTTTTTCCATCTTTCCAGTGGTGCCTTCCATGTATTTTTGTGATGTGTGTGGTGACTAGCACAAGCTTGCAAAGTGGTGCACTTGTTAATGCTGATTTCAGAGACTTAGCATTTCCACTAAGTCCTTGGTCTGTTTATCTCATTATGCCATATGTTCATGTTGTTTCCTAGTGATCCGTGCCTCTTTTGAGGATGATCAGTAAGGATGATTTGTTAATCTTGTAGTGCTATATCCATCCATTTCTTTGTTTGCAATTATGGAGCACCCTAGCTTGAGCCAATCGAGCTCTACTTTTTCTATTTCGTGAATCTGGGCAGATTGTCTACTTGTTAGCGATTTTGCCGATGATGTTGTAGTTGATCTGTGCATGCCATGTTATTGTTCTTGCCATGTCTAGCTTTCATAATGTGTATTCTTGATGGGTGTATGCTTAGATTGTCATGACATGCTGTCTAGTGAGTGCATCGAGCTCGTAAACATGCCTACTTGATATCTGATTTGCATGCTCTAGTTTTCACTAAGTCTGAGAGCCTGATTATGTTTTTGCCATGTTCACATGCTTGCAATTGTATTTTCTGATCCCTTTTGGCTCAAGGTCACTAAGGGACTTTTGTTAAGATCTTTGAGTAGCTCCATGCCATGCTTTTCTTTGCCATGTTTAGGTCCTGTAGCATATAGTTTTGTTGCTCCAAAGCGTGCTACCTGATCTGAAATTCCAGACAAGTGTTAAATTCACTAAGTCTGAAATCTGTTTACCAAAGGCACTTTTGCCATGCTTGTTGGAACATGTTAATGGATGAATTGGCCGTAGCTCAGTGCTAGTCTGTTGTTAAGCATCATGAATGGATTCCTGCCATGCATTTTGATGCCATGTTTGGGTACTGTAGCATGTTCATCTCATTGCATTTAGTTGACTACTTGCTGTAAATCGCAGACCGGTGCCATATTTGAATTGCTTGCCATTTCCAAACCGTAACTCCGATTTCGGCGTTCTTTATATCGTTTCCAAGCGACTTCATCTCATCTTTCCAGTGGCACACTTGGATTTCCGAGTTGAGGCCAGGTTCATTCATTCCCTTGCAAATCATGCATATGCATCGCATACCGCATCTCGCATATCATACCATGTTCATGTGTGGTTTGTTTACTATGTTGTGTGCTTCTTTCCGGTGTTTGCTTCCTCGGGTTGGTTTCGATAACGTCGCGTTTGTGAGGACCCGTTCGACTACGTCTGTTTGTCTTCTTCATGGACTCTTCTTCTTCCTTGCGGGATTTCAGGCAAGATGACCATACCCTCGAAATCACTTCTATCTTTGCTTGCTAGTTGCTCGCTCTTTTGCTATGCCTATGCTGCGATACCTACCACTTGCTTACCATGCCTCCCATATTGTTAAGCCAAGCCTCTAACTACCTTGTCCTAGAAAGCCGTTGTTTGGCTATGTTACCGCTTTGCTCAGCCCCTCTTATAGTGTTGTTAGTTGCAGGTGAAGATTGAAGTTTGTTCCTTGTTGGAACATGGAGATGTTGTTCCTTGTTGGAACATGTTTACTTGTTGGGATATCACAATATCTCTTATTTAATTAATGCATCTATATACTTGGTAAAGGGTGGAAGGCTTGGCCTTATGCCTGGTGTTTTGTTCCACTCTTGCCGCCCTAGTTTCTGTCATATCAGTGTTATGTTCCCGGATTTTGCGTTCCTTACGCGGTTGGGTAATAATGGGAACCCCTTGACAGTTCGCCTTGAATAAAACTCCTCCAGCAATGCCCAACATTGGTTTTACCATTCGCCACCTAGCCTTTTCTTTCCCTTGGGTCGGCCAGCCCAAGGGTCATCTTTATTTAAACCCCCGGGCCAGTGCTCCTCTGAGTGTTGGTCCAACTTGTCAGCCACCGGTGGCCACCAGGGGCAACTCTGGGCTGGCCTACCGGAAGTTTGGACAATCTGGTGTGCCCTGAGAACGAGATATGTGCAGCTCCTATAGGGATTTGTCGGCACATTCGGATGGCTTTGCTGGTCTTGTTTTACCATTGTCGAAATGTCTTGTAACCGGGATTCCGAGTCTAATCGGGTCTTCCCGCTAGAAGGAATATCCTTCGTTGACCGTGAGAGCTTGTGATGGGCTAAGTTGGGACATCCCTGTAGGGATTTGAACTTTTGAAAGCCGTACCTGCGGTTATGGGCAGATGGGAATTTGTTAACGTTCGGTTGTAGAAAACCTGAAGTTGACCTTAATTAAAATACATCAACCGCGTGTGTAATCGTGATGGTCTCTTTCCGGCGGAGTCCGGGAAGTGAACACGGTGTTGGAGTTATGTTTGACGTAGGTTGTTCTAGGATCACTTCTTGATCATAGTTTCTCGATCGTGCTTTGCCCTCTCTTCTTGCTCTCTTTTGCGTATGTTTAGCCACCATATATGCTAGTCGCTTGCTGCAGCTCCACCTCATACCTTTATCTTACCTATAAGCTTAAATAGTCTTGATCGCGAGGGTGCGAGATTGCTGAGTCCCCGTGACTCACAGATACTTCCAAAACCAGCTTGCAGGTGCCGATGAGTCCGTGCAGATGACGCAACCAAGCTTAAGGAGGAGCTCGATGAAGATCTTGACCTTTGTGTTGTTTCATTTTAGTGGATCAGTAGTGGAGCCCAGTTGGGGTCGATCGGGGACCTTGTCGCATTTGGGGTTCTTCTTTTATTTTGGTTCCGTAGTCGGACCTTGAGTGTATTTGGATGTTGTAATGCTTTATTCATGTATCTGTGTGAAGTGGCGATTGTAAGCCAACTATGTATCTCTTTCCCTTATGTATTACATGGGTTGTGTGAAGATTACCTCACTTGCGACATTGCTTTCAATGCGGTTATGCCTCTAAGTCATGCTTCGACACGTGGGAGATATAGCCGCATCAAGGGCGTTACACTCTCAAACCCTAGTTCATCTCTTGTGTTCAATCTTGTTACTGGAACTATAGATTGGTGCTTGTGGGTGACTAGTAGTGTTGATTACATCTTGTAGTTGATTACTATATGGTTTATTTGGTGGAAGATTATATGTTCACATCCATTATGCTATTTAATACCCCTCAGATCTTGAGCATGATTATTATTTGTGAGTAGTTACCTTTGTTCTTGAGGTCACGGGAGAAATCATGTTGTAAGTAATCATGTGAACTTGATATGTGTTTGTTGATAGTATGTATGTTGGTATTCCCTTAGTGGTGTCATGTGAACGTCGACTACATGACACTTCACCATATTTGGTCCTAAGGGAATGCATTGTGGAGTAGCAATTAGATGATGGGTTGCGAGAGTGACAGAAGCTTAAACCCAGTTTATGCGCTATTCCATAAGGGACCGATTGGATCCAAAAGTTTAATGCTATGGTTAGAATTTATTCTTAATACTTTTATCGTAATTGCAGATGCTTGCAGAGGGTTAATCATAAGTAGGAGGTTTGTTCAAGTAAGAACAGCACCTAAGCACCGGTCCACCCACATATCAAATTATCAAAGTAGCGAACATCACTACAAAAAAAGATACATTCGTGACATTTTGGGCCGAACGATTTTTTTTTTCTGTCATACTTATGACACTTCTATGACGATAATTGTGACAAAACCCGGTATCATGACAGAAAATGGGCTTTTCATCCTGGGCGGGCCGGAGACGTAGCTGCATGACATTCTTTGGGCCGTCCATGACGGAAAAAAGCATGGTAGAAGCGAGGGCGAGGAAAATATCAGGGAGTTCCCGGTTACGGTGGGTAGTCGGGGGCCGAGCGATGCGCGTTTCTCTCATACATACGCGCGTGTGTGCGAGGCTTTGGGCTCTAACTGAACTCGAGTGAGGTGTTGGGCTCTAACTGAACCCGAGCGATTGCACTGCAGGCTACGCGTTACTGAACCCGAGCGATCGATCGATCCCTTGTTGTTAACTGAACCCGAGTGATTCCTTCGCTACTGCTGCTAACTGAAGCCGATCGAAAACTACTGCCTCCTTCCCTTGATGAATAGTGAGCATTGTTGAGGGGGTTTGGATAAACAGTTCCCGGTGGGGGGTTGGATGAACAGGACCCCGTGGTAGTAGAGGTCATTGCCGCTGGATGAACAGTACCCCGATCGATCGAGCCGGTGGATGAAGAGGACCCCGTGGAGGGCTGGATGAACAGGACCCCGTGGAGGGCTGGTTGAACAGTAGCCGGTGGAGGGCTAGTTGAACAGTAGCCGATGGAGGGCTGGATGAACAGTGGCCCATGGAGGGGTGGTTGAACAGGACCCCGTGGAGAGGGTTGGCTGAACAGTAGCCAGTGGAGGAGCGGTGGAGGCTGGATCAACAGGAGCCCGTGGATGAACAGTCGCAGGTGGAGGCTGGAGGAGGTCGATGGTGGATGAACAGGGGCCCGTGGAGGCAGTCAATGTGGATGAACAGTAGCCTGTGGAGGCAGTCGACGGTGGAGATGAACAGTATCCCATGGAGTCCCGTTTTGCGGTACACCACACCCCTCCTGATGAACAGGACCCCCGTTCGAACCGTAGCGCTCCAACACAAGTCCATTTCCTCCGTTTTGTGGTACGCCACACCCCTCCCGATCAACAGGACCCCGTTTCGACCGTAGGAGGTCCGTTTCCTCCGTTTTGCGATATGCCAGACCCCTCCCGATGAACAGGATCCCTTTTCGACCGTGGCCGGTCAAACACAAGGCCATTTCCCCCGTTCTGCTGTCGCCAGGCCTCATTTCCATCGGTTGTTCCATCCAGGCCGGTTGGCTCTCGATGAACAGCACGCGTTCAATTGCCTCCCGATGAACACGACGCATTATGTTGCCTCCCCATGAACACGACGACGACGCAGTTTCTCCGTTCCGACCCAGCCATGTGCACGAGCCCTGGCCATACCTATGCGCGAGTAGGCGTTCGAGACCCCGCCCGTATGTACGTATGTGGCCGTATTTTCTTTCTTGCACCCTGGCCGTTGTACGTACGTGTACATTCTACGTGCGCGCCTCTACTACGACACATGCGCGCCTCTACTACGACACGTGCCCTTCCTCACACGGCCGCGGTTCATCGCTGCAGCCTACAGACAGACCAATCGTATGTACGTACACGTTCGCGACCAGAATGACAATGCTACGCACGCTTTGACCAGGTGGGTCCCGACTGTCAGGCACTTCCATCCGTGCGAAGATGTAGCTGGTGGGTCCCAGCTGTTAGGGGCGAATTTTTTTTGCCCGTAATATGGACACACTTCCTTGCATGCGAAGATATAGCTGGTGGATCCCAGCAGTCAAAGGGGAAATGTTTTTTCGCAAAATACGGTGGCCCGTTCGGTGGGTCCCTGCTGTCGGGTGGAGGAATCATTATTTTCTGCGTAATAAGGAGGCACTTCCTTACTGCAGTCGTGGACCCAGCTGTCAGCCTCTCCATGTACAGTACTCTTGCAATGGAAGTCGTTTGTTGACCACATTGACCACACCACGCCGAGAGCACCAGGACGACGGCGAGGCCTAAGAAGGGGACGACACGGAGCCGGGGAAGACGCGACAGTGGATGCCCACATGAAGGGGAGTACGTGGGTTGACTGATTCGGTTGCGATGTGAGGTTGTCGTCGCCGGAGAATAACAGGAGGCGTGGGTGAGTATAGAGGGATGGCTTGGCCAGCAGTGGCAGCACAGCCAGACACGGGAGGCAGGAGCAGGCGGCACGGCCGATGCTTGTTTGGGCGGCTGGAGCAAGAAGACCAGAGGTTAAAGAATCACTACGGCCGTTGGATGGACATCGTACGGTCACTGGAGCTAGAATCGTTCATATTGACTAAGTTGACAAAGCCCTCCGTCCCCGTCATCTTAGTAGGCCCACAAGTCAGCTTCCCACTATGGTGGGTCCTAGCTAGCAGGGCGGTATTCATTTTTTGTGCATAATAAAGAGGCACTTCCTTGCGTGGGAAGATATAGCTAGTGGGTCCGACCTGTCAGCGGGGGAACGTTTTTTTCGTAAAATTGAGAGGCCCTTCCGGTGGGTCCCGGCTGTCAGGTGGAGGAATCATTATTTTGCGCGTAATAAGGAGGCATTTCCTTGCGTGCGGCCGTGGACCCAACTGCCGGCCTCTCCAGGTACAGTCCAGTTCCGATGCATGTCGTTCATTGACCATGTTGACCACGCCACGCCGAGAGCACAAGTGCAGTGGACGATGGCGAGGCCTAGGAAGGGAAACAACATGGAGCCAGGGAAAACTCGGCAGTTGTTTCCCATGCGGAGGGTAGTGCGAGGGTTTACTGGTTCGTCTGCCGTCGCTGGAGAATAACAGCAGGTGTGGGTGAGTAGAGGGATGGCTAGGCCAGCGATGGGAGAACGATGGGGCGGTGAGGCCCGCGTGGCAGCATAGCCGGCCACGAGAGGAGGGAGCAGGCAGTCTCGCCGGCGCTTGTTTGAGCGGCTAGAGCAGGAAGAGCAGAGATTGAAGAAGCACGACGACCATTGGATGGACATCCAACAGTCACTGCTCTTGTGTGTTGACTAAGTTGACACGGTGTTGCATGTGCATCAACCTTATTTTTTAGGAAAGCATACGCGTCAACCTGTAGTAGGCGCACAAATCAACCTCAAATCTGTGGAAAACAGCATACAGCCCATCTGCCATTATTTCTAATAATTTACAGCCCATTTGCCAATTCTTAAGCATTTTTTTGGAGCCCATCTTCTTTTTTTGAGCATATGGAGTCCATCTTCTTTTTGTTAGCATTACACCCCATATTGTGGCCACGGTTAAAAATTATACGAAATTTTGCATATTTTGGTGCGGTCAACTATTTTTAATCCCTAAATATTGAGTCACATTCAAACTATTTTGAAAAATAATTTATATAAATATAAAATCCAAATAATTGTCCACGCATAAAAATCAATGGAATTTAAAATCTTGTAATTAAAAAAATTGAAACTAATTCCCGGTTTGATGTGTTTTAAAAATGTATAACCCATTTCTGGGCAAACCGAATGAAACGCTCCTCGTCTTGAAATATTTGCAGCCCAGCACGGCTGATAAAGCAAGTACGCCTCGTTTGGGTATTTCTTTAAAAAAATAGAACCGTGCTAGCCATTTTCAGCAAGAAAAAAACACAACTGGGCTCATGATGTGGTAAACATAAATAAAACCCTGGCTAGACGGGCCACAGCCCCCGCACAGCCCCGTTGTTACCCTGATCCATCACTAAAACTAGTATAAATAACAACTACTTGTTCCTAAAAAAAGTAAATAACAACTGCGCGACCTGTTGGGTCCCTGGTGTCAGCCGCTCGTTGTGTAGTAATTCTCTCGTTTATTGACTACATTGACAATGGCGTGAGCCCCAGATGTCCAACCAATAGGAGGAACCATTTTTTGGGCTTATAATAACGAGGCACTTGCTTGCGTACTGCCATGACGTTGGTGGGTCCCTACTGTTTGATGTCAGATACACGACAGATGTTGGATGCCAATCCAACGACTGGTAGGCAGAATCGTTTGTTGACTAGCTAGTAAGTCGACACCACCTTGGATAGGCTATTTCCTCGTGGGTCCCAAATGTCAGAATCCAAATCTGTCATGGTCATGCAGCCTTTCCTATGAAAATTTACAACCCATTTGGTGTGCTAGTTCGAAATAAGTTTGTGGGTGCTGGTGGGGGCTAATCACTTGGCTTCTGTAACACACAGTGAGCTCAAGCAGCCAGCGAGAGTGATGTTATTTCCCTTGGTTGGGATTTGTTACAATACTTCACTCTAAATTAAACGAATGGTAAGCCATTTGCCTTGTTTCAAAGAAAATATGACAGTCACAGCCAAGTTGAAAAGGGCAAGAACATCTAACTCCAGCTTAAAAACTGTACAAAAGCACGAGGGTTAATCGTTCATCAGATTTAGACAAAAACCAGGTTGAAAAGGGCAACAACATCTAACTCTAGCACTGTTTTCGGCAGTCACAGTCAAATGGATCGGTCAGGTCCATAGAATGAACATCCTGGGTCGTAAAATTTACTCGATTATGACCACAATATGTTGTAAATAGAAGCCCGACACGTTCAAAAGCTCTTTTGCCCACCTGAAACTCCTTTTTTTGCTCTTCGACATACCCATCCGTCAAAACCATGTTGCTGATAAACTTAAGCCTAATGGACAATAGTAACCTCGCATTCAGCAGGAAGAATGTGAAAAATCTAGTGTTTGCATGGTTGGCTACATATTGTTCTAGCGTTATTGTCTTCAATCGAATGTCATGAGAAGTGAGAAAATCTCGGTGATGACGAATCCACCGATTGGTTATAACTTTCTTACCCCGTCCTATTGCCTAAATAGACATGAAGATTGAAAACAGTTAAGGTCTAAAAAAGAGTGTGAAAAGAGCAACAGCTGAACGGTTAATTCTAGTACACTATATGCGGGCTTCCAATGTGCGTGAAATTATCACCTTTATATACAACTTATTCAGACATGGAAAGCATTGCAGCAAGCCAATAATCTTGTTCAGATCAAAACTGTTCATTTGGATATATAAGATCTTGATAGAATCCAGCACCATTGATAGGCTATCCATGGAGAAACTCTTCATTGAGCATAGAACATAATATTAGTACAAAATGTGTACTCCAAGATGATATATAACTTATGCACGGAAATTTAAAATGCAGCTTATGGTTACAAGTGTAGATGATAATATAAAGTACCTGAAGAACTGTGGAGCCAAACACCATCTTGAAATGAGCACAGAGATCATGTATTACACCCAAGGTCTCCAGTTTAGGCTCAGAGAGGACAATTATTTGTGACGGTGAATAACTAGAATCAAGGATCAACCTTTGAAGTGAAGGGGCATCTTGGATGATGAGCTGCTGTGACGCCCCAAGACCGATGCTCTAGATGCTTTCCTTTTATCTTAGTTGTTGTCGTGTGTTTGCTATGTTTGTTGCATTATCATAATGTTTTTGCATATTTCATTTCTATATGTTTATGCCATAATCATGATGAGTCCCATTGTCATATTATGCTTCTTGCATCATGTTCATCATCGGTTATATTGCATTGCCATGCATATCTCTTGTCATATTGAATTTGGTCATTCATGTTGCCATGAGCATCATGTGCATTTCAACTCCTTCTCTTTGATCCTTTGTATTTTACTCATTGCTCAACTTCAACTTGGTTTCGCCCGACTTTCCAAATCCCAAAATGCTACTTCCTTCGTTCCTTGCTCTTCCTTTATTTGAGTTGCATTTCCATTTCTCCAATTCTTACCCAAACCCTCTTCTTAATGCAAGTTTTATATGTCCAGCCACCCTCTAAATTTTTGTCCCAGCCAGAACTCATTGATAGGGTTTTCGAATTCAACATATTGAACTCAATTTATTATCTTTGGTTTTCTTACTTCCTCCATAAATGTTCATCTTGTGCCCATAAATCATATCTATTATGTAGGGCCATCCTATAAAAATTAAGCCCATTTGGGTTCTGTTTGGTTAGGTTATAAATTCATGCAAGTTTGGATTAAATTTGAACATGTTTAAATTTATAGTCTGTAAAATCCTCACACCACTTTTCTTTAATTGATCATATTCCAAGGACTCCAGAACTATTTTTGTCTCTAGCTAATTCCACTGCTACCTCTCTGTGCATTTATACAAGTTCCATTTATATCTTATAAATGGATAAGAGGAAAGAACAGAGGAGCAGAGTTCCAGTCGAGGCCCAGCTTCTCTCCGCAGCGCCGCAACCCACTTGGGCCTCCCTACCTCCCGCGCCGGCCCAAGGCCAAGGCCCAGCAGAACCCCTGCTTAACCCTAACCCTCTCCCGAACCCCCACTCCTTTCCCTCGTCTCCAGCAGCGCGCCGCCACAGGAGAGCCTCGCTCTCTCCCGATCGTTTCCCATCTCCCTCTCGATCCCTCCCTCGCTCGAGCCCTCCAGGCTCCTCTGATGGCGCCCGCATCCCTCTTCACCTCCTCGCCTCCCCGCCGCATGGCCCGGCGCCAGCGCGGCTGCTGCTTCGTCGCCGTGCCGCCATGGTCCTCCTTGCGCCTCTGCTTCTTCACCTGTAACTCCCGGCGTCCTTCTCCCTCTGCAGCGCTCGAGCCCCCGCTCCGCTCTGGCCCTTGCCCTGCCGTCCGCCGGCCCGGCGAGCCGGACCTCTCCGTCGCCCTCGCCGACTACCTGCACTGCGCCTCCCCGAGCGCCACCCTCCGGCCTTCCTGTCCTCGGCCTCGTCTCGGCCTCGCCTTCCTCGCCGGAGGACGCCGCCCTGCTGCTTGGAGCCCGAGCAGGTCGCGCCTCTCTGCGCCTCCTCACGGACGCCGACGAGCGCGACGACCGCGCCTTCCGGCCTCCCTCCTCCCTGCTCCCTGCTCTGGCCGCTACTTCACGCCTAGGCCGACCCTACTCCACCGGCATCCTCTCGCCTTGCTTCGCCTCCTGGCAGGCAACAGCAGCGTCCACCTCGCCCCTCGTTGGCCTTCGAACCCCTGCTCCACGCCAAGACCGCGGCTCCATGTCTCCGTGGATGCCAAGTTCTTTTCCATAGACCTCTCCAAGACCAGGATACGCCAAGAAACATTCATGGATTTCGTTAAGTTCGAGCACCGTTGAACGAGGGATTTTTCCTTGCTCATTTTGGGACGCGACAAGTTCCTCTTCGAAAGTACATCTACATGATGACCTAACAAGTACCGTGGCACCGAAGACCTTTGATGCGTCAAGTCCGTTTCCGACTAGTGTACCACTCCTGTCAATGAAGACATGTGTAACGCAAGTGTTAAGTTCTACTACCACGAGTGTACGCCTATCATCACCAAAGACCCGTGTACCCCGAAGGGCTTGGAGTCATCAAGTACGTCTCCAAACGAACGTGAACAACTACCGTCGCAAGAACAAGACTGCCAAATACCCCCTCGGATCAGCAAGTTCAACTGCCGTCACCTCCGGAAACCTCGGATGCACCAAGTACCTCTTTAAAAACGAACGTGTACCACTACTCCCACGACTTCCGTGAACGACTACTTCCACTACATCACTAGAACATATACTTTCCTCTATGAACTCGATCCATCTCGAAGGCACGCTTCAAAGGTATAACCCCGAGACGACTGCCCGTGAACGAATGTTGTGTGATGTACGAGTTGAACCCCCTGTTTGCACTGTGCCCGTTTGTTTCGTGCATGACCCTCGGTTGCCATGCCACCGACACATGGGACATCCGGTAAACGGAATCACCCCACCATCTGTAAATTGTTCCACACATCTGCACACTTCTCTTTTGCATCGGTATCTCAATCGAGTTATCGAAACCGATATGTTGCCGTGGCATCATTTTCGGATTCGTTGTCGTGGCACCCCTTTTCGTTTCCGCCATGATGACAAATGCTTCATATCATTCTTCATGTCAACTTTTTCATAAAAATTCCTTAAAACTTGCAAATGTCATCTGCATCATGATAACAACATCAAGAATGCTTAAATTGTTGTTTGCATTAAATTGCTAAATACATATGGGGATTTATCGGAATGATTGTTTGTTGTTCCGGCCTCATTTAAATTTGGCTAGATAGGTAGTTTTTCATATGTTTCACCTCTTGCCATGTTTAATAACATTTAATATTGTTGGGTACATAAACAAGAGAGAACTAAATAATTGATGTGGTGTTTCGTCAATGTGCAACTCGTTGCATATTGAGCTCCACTTAATTTGTAGTATTGTTTGTGCACTTTGCCATGCCATGCATATTTAAACCGGACATGCATCATACTTGATTGTGCATCATGCCATGATTATCTGATGGTTGTTTACCATGTTGTTTGCTTCTTTCCGGGTTGCTTCTCTCTTTAGTTTCGGTTTCGTTTCGAAGGTGTGAGGATTCGTTCGACTACGTCTGTTTGTCTTCATCATGGGCTTGTTCTTCTTCCTCGCGGGATCTCAGGCAAGATGACCATACCTTTGAAATCACTTCTATCTTTGCTTGCTAGTTGTCCGCTCTAAACCTATGCCGCGCTACCTACCATTTGCTATATCATGCCTCCCATATTGCCATGTCAAGCCTCTAACCCACCTTTCCTAGCAAACCGTTGTTTGGCTATGTTACCGCTTTTGCTCAGCCCCTCTTATAGAGTTGCTAGTTGTAGGTGAAGTTGAAGTTTGTTCCATGTTGGAACATGGATATTGTTGGGATATCATTACTTTATCTTATTTACTTTAATGCATCTATATACTTGGTAAAGGGTGGAAGGCTTGGCCTTTTGCCTGGTGTTTTGTTCCACTCTTGCGCCCTAGTTTCCGTCATACCGGTGTTATGTTCCTTGATTTTGTGTTCTTACGCGATTGGGTGTTCTGGGAACCCCTTGACAGTTCGCTTTGAATAAAACTCCTCCAGCAAGGCCCAACCTTGGTTTTACCATTTGCCTACCTACCACCATATACCTTTCCCTTGGGTTCTGCAGACTCAAGGGTCATCTTTATTTTAAACCCTCGGGGCCAGTGCTCCTCTGAGTGTTGGTCCGAACCGAGCCGCCTGCGGGGCCACCTCGGGGAAACTCGAGGGTTGGTTTCACTCATAGCCTATCTCATCCGGTGTTTCCCTGAGAACGAGATACGTGCGACTCTTATCGGGATTTGTCGGCACATCGGGTGGCTTTGCTGGTCTTGTTTTACCATTGTCGAAATGTCTTGTAACTGGGATTCCGAGTCTGATCGGGTCTTCCTGGGAGAAGGAATATCCTTCGTTGATCGTGAGAGCTTGTGATGGGCTAAGTTGGGACACCCCTGCAGGGTATAAACTTTTGAGAGCCGTGCCCATGGTTATGTGGCAGATGGGAATTTGTTAATATCCAGTTGTAGAGAACTTGACACTTAACTTAATTAAAATGAATCAACCGCGTGTGTAGCCGTGATGGTCTCTTCTCGGCGGAGTCCGGGAAGTGAACACGGTTTGTGTGTTATGCTTGAACGTAAGTAGCTTCAGGATCACTTCTTGATCACTTATAGCTTCTCGATCGTTGTGTTGCTTCTCTTCTCGCTCTCATTTGTGTATGTTAGCCACCATATTGCTTAGTGTTTGCTGCAGCTCCACCTCATTACCATATCCTACCCATAAGCTTAAATAGTCTTGATCTCGCGGGTGTGAGATTGCTGAGTCCTCGTGACTCACAGATTCTTCCAAACAGTTGCAGGTGCCGATGATGCCAGTGCAGGCGATGCTACCGAACTCAAGTGGGAGTTCGACGAGGATTCGGGCCGTTCTAAGTTTCTTTTCCGGATGATCAGTAGTGGAGCCCAGTTGGGACGATCGGGGATCTAGCATTTGGGGTTGTCTTTCTTTATTTTGGTTCCGTAGTCGGACCTTTGTTTGTACTTTGGATGATGTATGGGTTATTTATGTATTGTGTGAAGTGGCGATTGTAAGCTAATTCTTTATCCCTTTCTATTCAGTACATGGGATTGTGTGAATATTACCCCTCTTGTGACAAACCTACCATGCGGTTATGCCTCTAAGTCGTGCCCTGACACATGGGAGATATAGCCGCATTGTGGGTGTTACAGCTGCCTTCCGTCAAAAGAAATTCCAATTCTTACAAGGTTAGGTGACTTTATTTGGAGACAACCGATTCTAACTGTGAAAACAAGCACCAAGCACACCAGGGCAGGGCAACTAGAGTGGATGATACTGTGCAATGAGGCCTCCGATATATGAACCCGCACAAGTGAAAGTGTCTTGAGAAATGGGAGTTGAAGGTTTAGTACCAGATTGTTGGTAGGTCGCACAGCGCAAAGGTGGCAGTGTGGAGAGAGGAGGAAAACCGCGGGATGGACATCAGTGCTGAGGGCACAGGTAGATGGTGTTCGGTATCTGGTAGGTGATTTTCAGGAGAATAGTAGAACTCAAGCAGCTGTAGTTCTGTGAATTCAGGGGATTTCAGCCAGGCGTCCACCATGCAGGGCATGGTATGCTTGCTCAGGTAGCATGACCGGATGAAGAGGCTTTGAACGGAGCCTTGGTGGGAGGATATGATGGCTCTGGGAATTTCAAAATCATTGAAGAGAGATAGCTGACAAAAGTCGAGATTAAGGGGCACGACATGCCATAGAGGGCGTCACCTAATTGAGAGAACTTGGGTGCGGCAGCAATCCTTGGTGGGGAGAAGCGAGATGATCTCCCTAAGGAAGGCGTCCGGGAGATCGCTGATGCGGTCCACCCGAGATTCTACGGGTTCCTCGGATCCGGTGGGGGCAGGGTCGCCGCTTCTCCCCGCGCTACCGGGTGCGGGATCTACAACAGGGGTCGCTGCAGGCGGGAGCCTCATCTTCTTGGCGCTGGGGTCAGCCGACTCCATTTTCCTCGAGGGTGTCGCATCGCGCTCACGGATTTGAGCAGAGTAATGAATGACGAGCCTAGTTATAGTGCGAGTGAAGAAGAATGGGAGCTGGGGTTCTTCTGTAGTAGCGAGGAAGAAGGGGAGCTGGGGTTTTCTGTAGGAGTGAGGTGAGGAATTTGGGGGTATGAGTGGAGCGAGCTGACGTGAGGTGGGTGGGAGTGAGGAGGAAGAAGAGCACCCAGGTTTTTTTGGGGGGCGGTGTGCTGGGTGTGGGTAGCGCCTCTCATTAAGTAAATATATTGGCTTTTGAATTGATTTTATTATTTACTAGGGTGGATGGGCTGTTTTGTCTTGGGCCCACAGAAACAATTACTACTAGTAAAGTGGAGACACTCTACAGCTATCAGAAAAACAATTACTACTAGTACAGTGGATACACTACCGCTTCTGGCTCCTCCTAGGTCATCAAAATGTCTCCCTCTACTGAATGTCGTTTTACTTCTGTTCACCGACATGCGAGCCATGCCGCGCGCGGTCCCAAATGCCATCCACCAAATCAGAAGGCAGTATGCACGCGGAGAGTCACCCCGGTCATAGCGTGGCAGTAACGAGCCGTCGTATCACAAAACCCCACCTCCCCGCAGTCTAAGTTTGACGGACAAAGCAACCATCATTTCACTCTTTGCTGAATCCCATTCTCCCTCACCGTCTTCAAGAAAGCCAACACTCGCATCTGCCACTGTTCTTCTCTCTCAACGAAGGGAAGGTAAGCGGATCCGTGATATTGGTATATTTTCGTTCAGAGAAAAAAAGAACTTTCGCAAAGCAGTAACCGATCCTCACTCTCTTTTTTGTTTCATTGTCATTGCGATTGTGTTTTCCTTTCAGTGGTCTCCTAGTATTCATCAGTTTCATGATGGACCAAAGAGAACCAGGCAAAGATCTGCCGATATTGGAGTAGACGCGGGAGGCTGCTCCCCATGAGACATAGAGATCCAAGAAGATGGAGGTAGCCACCAAGCCGACCCCAGATACGCTCACGGCCACTACTGAGATGGTCAACGCCATGTTTGAGGTTACAGCCCCCGTGGCACTGCAGGAGGAGTTTTCCCACTTCGAGGATGTGTCCCCCCCCCCGTGCACTGCGCTACCCAAGGTGATTTTCTTCTTTGCCGATCTCGATTGTGGTTTTTCATCTAAGTATGTGGCGATGAATAATGCAATACTTTATTAGCTTCGATGCCATGCTATACATAGTGGTTTAAATAACTTGTGTTTCTTATACTGGAAAGTAATTCAGAATTTGTTTCTATTTCAATTAGAGCCCTGATGTAGACAGGCTTGTGTGGTTGTACATGTCACTCGCTATGAGGCGGATGACCTGAATATACGCACTACGAAAACAAAGTTCTTAGGCCGTTGGATCCTGGAAGCCATTTGCACTTATACCGATGCCGAGTTGTATTCCGGCCTCACTATTGTCAGGCGTGTTGTCCAGGGTGTACTGAAGCACAAGAAGTTCAAAGCTACTCCTTCGTTTGTGAGGCATACTGTTCTTGTCAAGCTTACGCACGAAGATGATGTGCATGCCTCCACAAACAAGTTTATGAGTGGCAAGGCCACAAGGTTATCTTCATGAAGGTTCACAGGATTGAGCTGCTGTCGGACATCCTCAATGATGTTCATGGCAAGGTCAGTCTTGTGTCCACCCAAATTAGATCGAGGCATGAAATAGTTGCCCCAGCTAGTGTTTAATACTAGTTTGGATTGTGTCTACTTATCCGAACCTTGCCTATTATCGAGCCCTCTGGGGCTAGTACTCTGTTTGAATCCATCTATGGAAACTGCTGCTACCTTTGTGTGCCCGTGAATCATGTGAGAACCATCGTAATTGTTGCCGAAACAGATGCGTCCTCACTAGTTTTTTCATGAATATGGCATGGTAACACAAAAGTTGTCACGGTTTATCATACGAGCAGAGCGTGTTTGATGAAGTAGAGTACTCATTCGAGAAATGCGCACCGACATATACATAAGTACTTGTAGATACTATTGGTGCTACCCCACTTGTAAGCAGTTGTGCAAAACACGGCACATTGGCTCAGCTCGGTTCAACACTAGGCTATCGACCAGCTAACAATCAATAATTTGTTGTCTGACATATAAGAAACTACGTATCTTGTTACAGTGGTTCATGCAGTTAACTGAGGCCACAATGTAAATTCCAAACGTTCACACGCTAGTCCAGCGTTCATGTGGAACACTCACATTAAACTCGGCTTCATGAAAAACTTGAAAAGCATAAGTTAAGCAATTTTATACATCTCAATTATTCACAGAACATAACAAACAAATACTAGTTCACAGCAAAAGACAAAGTTGTGAGAAGGTTTACAAATCAGGAAAAAACAAGCAAGGCTTCTCTAAGCAAAGGGCCTCCCGGCAGGCTTAAATTTCCTCGAGTTCACTCTGGTTTTTTCTTGTTGCCACCATCTAGGGTTAGGTTCTCTCAATCCAGAATAACCAATTATAATTGTGTTCTCAGCTGGAATGCTGAACTGAACCATGCAGTGTACTGACAAGGTGAAATTCTTATGCATTCCATTAAATTTAAGCACCGCTATTTGCATAAATAAGCACACCACAATGCCTCTTGTTCGCGCACCTGTCCCAAAAACCTCCATGCAGCCGTGCCAGCTAGTCCTCAGTCCATGGATCAACTTGTAGAAAGTGCATTCCGGACTAGGATGCAGTTATTTTCGCTCGTCCCTGCACTGCAATCAGGAAGTAAAACGTACGAATCAGCTTCTTTTAGATTGTGTTGGTCATTCTACCTAGTTAGAACCAAAGTAGGAATACCTGGACCACTGGTGGTTAGAGGACGGCAGATAAGAATAGCCATCTCATTTTGTGCAGTTGTACTAAAAATGAGGTGTGTACTTTTGATTGCGCAGATAGAAACGATATGGAGACAGACATCCCTGTTTGCGCAAATACGAAATACGGTTATTTAAACAGTGACAAATATTTGCAGTGGCGTATGATTAACAACGGCATCTATTGTGCTATAATTGGCACTAGACTGACAGTATGAAAGTGCCCTTAAGTAAGTAGCATCATATCACATCAACACTGCCACTAAATTGACATGCAGAACAATAGCATTAGTATTATTGTCATGAGAGTAGCACATGGTCAGTAAATGTGCAATCAAATTTGTGCAGTTCCACTGGGATGAAGCAATGTTAGCGGTGTGAGATTTAAGTATCTACTACTTTCCCCCATTTCCCACCACCCTTCGCCATCCACCATGCTTTCTTCGCCTTTTCAACCACTAGACCGGTTGGGTAGCCAGTATCTACTAATTTCCCCCATTTCCTCTTAGAACCAAGTCCTAGATTGATGCTACAACTTTCCCACTTTCTTCCCTGTTTGAACCAACTCGTAGATTCTACTGTATGAACTAGCTTTACCTCTAATAATAGTAAAAGTCTAGGTGGCTTTGGAATAACCGATGGAAGTAGAAAAAGATCCACACGCAGCCATGTGGGGAGTTGGGGCAGTAGAGCAAGGCAGGTTTTGAAGGAATATATACCTGAGGGTCGTCGGCATGTGGCAAAGACGGCGTCGGGAGGCCCATATTCGCCACAATACCGCAGGGAGGAAGAAGGGGTTGGAGGCCCTCCCGAGTCGGCGCTCTCTTGGAGAGAATGAAACGGCCGCCGATTGGGACGTGCGGGCAGCCGTTGGTCTCCTCCCTCGTCGCCGACGACAGCATGAACGATGCACCTACATCCCTGCCCCAGTCGAGGTGGTCCAGACGGATTTGTGACCAACCGTGAGCAGAGAGAGTGTGGCCACCTATGTCTTGCTTAGATCTGGAGAGCATGAGAGAGTGAAAGAGAGGAACCCTAGTAAAGCAAGCGCTAAGGCTCCTTCTTATATATATAGTGGAGTGATTTTGTTGTACCAGCTTCAAAAAAATGCGCTCCAACGTGTACTCGCGAGTGGGTGTGTGAGAACTAGTGCGTGCATGCACCGCTTCTCTTCATGAGAGTACAATATACTATGCCCAAAGAACGTTTGCCACAAGAGTAATAGTATAAGTGTGTGATGTGTGAGCTAAAATAAAAGGTGTGCGACGTCTTTTGTTTTTTATAAGTTCTGAGGGTAGGGTGTGAAGGGCACATATGTGTGTGACGTCTACCTGCAGACAGACGGTGGGTGCGAGAGGACTCGGGAGAGTCGTGACTCGTGAGGGTGTGTGTGTGCGTGAGAGAGAGGGGGCATGTATCAATGCAATGATGCATGTGTCCGTAAATCATTATCTGACAAACGTTCTCCACAAGCCATTTCCTGACGAACGCCGTAAGAACCGTTAGATCGACATCCAACAGTGTCAGTTTTGCCATGTCATTTAACAGAGCGGCCACTCCCCCTACACACAAATCTTCCACATGAGTGTTAGCAACTGCTGTATGCTCCTCCCTCTGTTCCAAAATGCAGTGCATATAACTTTATTGAGAATTTAAACCTCGCAAACTTTTACCGAGTTTTCGTGTACCAAAATGCACATATAGAATACCCAGTATATATCATTTCATTCATCTTCGAGAGGTAACTATAAAGATGGGGGAGGAGTCTACAAAGAAAGACCGTCGTATCACCTGCAGCAATTTCAACCATCCTTTGGTTTGAAGGAATATCATAGGAACCCTATATGATATGATTTTTATAGAATTTTTTCCTTTAGAGCCAATTGGTTCATAGGAATAGATTCCTATACTCCACATTTCAAAGGAAATAAACATGATATCATTTTTATAGCTTTAGAGCCACTTGGTTCATATGAATGGATTCCTATGCTCCCATAATTTCAAAGGAAAATAAACATTAGCGTATATTCAATAGAAAAGTTCCTATGATGTGAACCAAATGACATCCCTTTTCTAATCCCTCCTCATAGGAATTGAGATACATGTCATCTCTAGATTCAAGAGAAAAGTTCCTATGATGTGAACCAAATGTCATCTCTTTTACAATCCCTACTCATAGGAATTGAGATACATGTCATCTCTTTCCCTACAACTTCCATGTATACATCTTCTATTCCTAAATAGCTAGTACAACCCACTAGTAGATTTTTTCCTAGACATGCAACTATGGCACAAGAACACGTCATGCATGCAAGTCATAAATCACATTGTTTTTTCTACTCTATGCATGCAAGCACCACATCATCAATTTGTGCATGTTACTCATAAGTTATTTCTTGCATTAAATTTTGAATTGACAATGTATGTGCTGGTCACGTGCACACATATGTAGTTCACATTCACATTTTTGTTAGAAATGTCATTCTTTTAACTGCAATTCATTTTTTCTCTTTGTACTCCCTCCGTCTAGGTGTGTGAGTCATTTTCCGAAAACCAAATAATCCCAAAACGCTTTGGCATGGTACATTAACTCCCTCCTCCTTTCTTGTTTCGTGACATATCAACCAATAAGAGATGTGGGCCGTGCATGTTTTCCCAAAACACAAGCACTTCTCTTTGTTCTAAAATCTTCCATATCATAATTGCCCAAACTTTTTTTTCTTAATGAATTGCCATTATTTGTTTTTGACTTTATGCTTTACAATGCACAATCCCATGAATCATAACTTTTTTATAAAACTAATTGATTTTGAATGAGATTAACTATAAGAACTAAACGAACATCTACATCGTGCATATATGACTCAAAGCTTTACATGCTATAGTGTGTATTTATTCATAATTTGGTTTCCAAATCTCATGCGTTCAATGCATGTGTACCTTACTAGTTTTAGGTAGAGTAGCAAATTTCACGCGACCGTGGGTATATCAAAATGCAAGGCCCATGCATCATTTCCTTTCGGTCGAACCTACGTCCACAACTTTTTGTATGTATATCTCCACTGGTCCCCGAACCCAAAATGCTGCCTCGTTCCCGTAAAACCAAGCGACCCACACATATTAAGGCGTCGACTCGAACTCAATCCCTCTCCCATTTACTATGACGTGTCCCCGCGCGCCGTAGTACTCCTACAAACCCTACCGCTGCACGCATGATCGGTTTTCTCTAAGAGGACGAGGGAGAAGCGGATTTGTAGTGGAGGCACTTTCAAAAAATGGATTTGTAGTGGAGGCCCCTACCCCAGGGTGCCCTAGGTAGCTGCCGCACGCATCATTGGTTTGCTCTTTTCTTTATGCTCTTGCGCCCTAGAGTGAAATGATGGTTGCTTCGTCCCTCCAGCTTAATGCGGGAAAGGTGGGGCTTTGTGATTTGACCCTCATCGCTCATTTACTACTACTGCGGTGCTACGACCGGGGTGCCTCCAAGTCCAACCGCTGCTCCGAACTGTAATTTGGTGCATCGCACGTGGATCAAGACGGTGGATGAGCCACATGTCGGCCAAAGGGGTCCTATTAAGTGTTTCACCATTTCGTGTGTGGACTGACCCTACTTAAGGCCTCATTCGGTTTGGAGGATTTTCATAGGAATAACATAGGAACAAGGATTCCGGAGGAAAATTTCCTATATATGCATTCGGTTTATAGGAAATGCGTATAGGAATTTCGTAGGAATACTACTCATTTCCTGTGTTTTTGGAGGAAACTACACATCCACTCAAAGCTCATTTTGCGCGTGGGAACGAGGCAAGTAAATTCCTTAGGATGGCGAGTGCCATCATATCAAATACCTATACTACTCCTAATTCCTACGTTCTGATTTCCTCCAAATTGAATGAGCCCTGAGTTGCTACGCCAACACGACATGAGCAACCTACCACTTGGTTTTGCTCCTTGGTGAATCCCGACTATATTGATCCAACTAGCAATGTGCCCGTGCGTTCCAACGGATCCAAAATAGAATAATACATGTTCACAAACTTGAAAGAAAAACACTATAGTTTGGTATATATATATCACTAAAAATATACTCGTATTAGGTTTCACTCAAAATATATTCCTTGTGGTTGTTTTGATGAGGTGGGGGAGGGATGTGGTTGGTTTCAAGATACTAAGGGGTTTCTGCAAATTGGAGCAGAGGAGTGGGGTCTTGTTGCAAAAATGCCACGACTTACATCATAGTCGTTAGATGCAGATCTGATGGTCAGAAATGACGGATGGCAGACACACCATCATCCCCAACTAAGTCTTCTATAGGAGTAGAGATGTATTGTACTACCCTCTCCGACTCGGTTTATAGGGCACGCACGTAGTTCTCGGTCATCCATTTGACTAACTAAATATGAGTTACTATGTCACAAAAAGTATATCATTTGATTCTTAAGCGGATGTAGTTTCTAAACATATACTGTTCATCACATATATAGTCAGTTAAATTCTCAACCTAGAATGACGTGCATGCCCTGTAAACCGATACAGAGGAAGTAGTAAAAATGAGGTGATTTTACCGAGCGATGGGCGGGGGAGCATGGCCTGTCATGCGGTCCCATGTGTCATGATGTACCAAGGCGATGCGCGTGACCCTCTTGAGGCAGAACAATGGCAGAAGCAATACTACGTGGTTTTCTTGAAGGAGATGATGGCCAAGCGAAGTGTGAAATAATGGTTCCTTCGTCCGTATGGGAAGGTGCGGCATTGTGATTTGACGTCTCATTGATCATTACTACTACTGGGGCGGTACGACTAGGGTGCGTCCCCCTGTTGTTCTGCACTGTTACTTGGTGCATGACACATCAACCCGGTTGCTATATGTCCCACATGTCAGTGAGAGGAAGTACAGAATTCATGAAAGCGAGCGTCAACGGAGGAGTACAATACACGGCTTGGTTTTTGCTGCTTCGCGCGATCCATCGATACAAACCCGGACTAAAAAAGGCAAGGGCGGGTCTTTTCCCGGGCGGCAGGCGGGGGAGTTTGGCATAGTCTGTTCGAGGCAACGAGGCAGGGAGGGAAACAAGAAAATAAAGGTTGAGCGACCTAGTTTTGGGAAAATCTGATTTTACGGAGTACGTACCCACTATGGAGGTAGTATATATACTACTTACTACTCCCTCCTTTCAGGTTTATAGGGCTCGTCTAAAAAAATCATTTTTCCATTTTATAAGTCTCAATTCTACTAGTAGTAGTAGTACCTTCACATGTTGGATTTCGAGGTGCGTTAAATCACCCGATGCAAGCATTGTCAAGAGAAAACTCACTAATGCATGTAGAAGTTCATGGAAATTTAGTGGTCATGCATGCATTTGTTCTAATTAATGTCTCGGTAAACATAACTTCTTGATAAAAACGAGCGTACATTACTTGTGCAAACTATGAAATTAATTCCACCACTCACCGTCTACCTTGGTTGGAGAGATTTTGAAATTGAGCCATAAACTGGCAAGGAGGGAGTAGTAACATAGCCTAGGGTAGCTTGTTGCACCACAGACTCCAAGGAAATTGATGTAGTAGTACTACTCCTATATACTCCCACATTTTCGGTTTATAGGGCTTATCTCAAAATTTTAGTTTTCTTGTTTTATAAGTCTCAATTTGATTGCTTCCCATCACATGTTCAGATTTCAAGGTGCATTAAATCATTGCATGCGAGGATTAAGAGAGAGTTGACCAATGCATGTACTTTATTCATGCATGCATTGCAATTAATGCATTGGAAACAGAATTTTGTGAAGAAAATGGGCACACTAATTGAGTGATTTTGCAAACTACAAAAATTATTCCACCACTCATCATCTACCTTGGTTGGTGAGATTTTTTAATTGAGCCCTATAAACCGGAAAGGAGGTAGTACTACTCCAAGGAACTTGAGCCATAAACTGGAAAGGAGGGAGTACTACTAAAAGACATACTATATCCCAAACAATATGATAATCTCTCTAACCAAGGTAGGGACGAGGAGTAAACGGAGGGAGTAATAAAAATTTCTCCTTGTCCTATGAGCCACCGCGCGCGTGGGCGAAGGAGCGGGCATAGGCATAGTAAGCAAGCTTCACCTCGTCCTGTGAGCCACCGCGCCCGTGGGCGGGGGAGACGGCGTAATAAGCAAGCTTCTCCTCATTCTGCGAGTTGATGAGACACATCGAAAGTAATACTTACGTACAGAGCATCTCGAGTGTACATAACCTTGCCTCTAAGGTAGGCCCCATATGACGTGTCAAGTCACAATTTGTTTGTTCACCCGTGGTAGACGATCCTCCATCAAGTGGACAACCAGTACATGTGTCAAATTACCACGTGGGCTGCCTTTTCATACAGAAATGAGCTCCACCGTGTACCCGCGCGGGTGTGGCTGGGAAAGAGACGGGAGTACATGCGCCGTGCGTGCACCTCTTCTCTTCGTGCACGTCCCCACCTACGTGGGTGTGTGTGAGAGAGATACAAAACTAGACATAATGTGTCGTCCATCCCCATGCCTCCGCCTAGTCCGACCACCAGTCACCGCCACGCCCCACTCCTCCTCACCTTATCTCTCATCTTTCTCGAGATATCATTTTTTCGATGAAATTCTCGAGATACCATTTTTCCGATAAAATTCTCGAGATATCATTAGTTTTTACACATGGGATTACTCCTGCATGGGTCAATCACAACAGGTGTTTTGTAAAAAAAATGCATCTTGATGTTCCGTGCAATGCACGAGCATCTTGCTAGTCCATGAAAACAACACATGGCAAAATTTCACGGCGAACGAGGGATTTGAATCTGCTGGGAGGGGCTTTTTGGATTTTGCTCGGGGTAGCCAAAATATTGGCGACCCTTTTGTCCACCGGTGCCTTTGCCACCGATGAACGAGGAATGGCTCGGGTGCTCATGCATCCTCTAGCTCGCACATTGGAGACGAGCTCGCACGAGCTGTGCTTTTTTTGTCCCACCACGCCGCTCGAGCCGGCCGTAGACCGACAGGCGACCCACATATTACGCCATCCAACCGTAGCCGCACACATTCTGACAGTAACTCAACCAACCGGATGGAATTCATGCAAACACGATGATATTTCTCATAAACAATGACGGAATTCATATAAAATACCAGATTTTCATACAAACATGATGGATTTCATTACATTCAAATTAACTAAGTGGTGCTAGTTCTGGACAGCACATGTATATAATACCTGGCCTAAATGGTCGCCCGCTGATCCATTTGTGGTCCTCATGTCCGGCAGCACGATCACCGGACTACCGGGAGCCCCAGAGGTATATGCTTCGGTGCAAAGGACGACTCGCTTCCCCGCTGCCCAACTGATATGGTTGGGTGATGCCTAAGATGATGGTGGAAGGGGGCTTCTCCGCTTCCGTGGAGCCCATGCGGGGTCGACGAAGGTCCTTGCAACAAAAGGATCTGGCAAGACACCTGCTGTGTACGTCGGCGTCGCCTCCGCGGTGGCCTTCATGGGACCCAAGCGGCGGCGGCCTCCCATGTTCTACTTCTCCTCGATGATAGTGGCGGACACGTATGCGCTGGCCACCGACTTGTCGCTCTCCACGCACACGTCTTCTGTCTCTGCTTGCATGGCGCGGCCACCGGCATGGGAGTCTCAGCCACAGAAACAGGAGACGCGGTCGAAGACATGGCAGGTGCGTTACGAGGCGGCGGCGTGGACGGCAGCGACGATGCATGTGCGCCGCTCCTCGTCAAGCTGGCCTGGAGCGGTGAGTTGCTGAACCATGCGCCGGCTTGGGGCGGCAACTGGCTCCGTCGGGCAAGGGGAGGGAGGTGGATCAGCGAGCTGCATAGCTCGTATCCGGCGGGCCACCCAGTCGTCTTTGATGCGGGATAACTACTCTTTGTAAGCCATTGTAAGAGTGGACAAAATGGTGAAGAGGAGATAGGGGAGTGGCGGAGGGGTACGATTCTAGGCCGACATTTGGCCTTGTTTAAATAGGAGATTAAATAGACGGTGGACGGGAGGATCTCGGGCGGCATTGCATTTAATGTCGGCCCGGTCATGAACGGACGTGTGTCCAGAGTGGGTTTCTTGGCTTCCACACGGGTTTCATGGAGGCATTTGAATGCGGCAAGGAGGCGTGTTCAGCCGGGCATGCATCGAGTGGCACCCTCGACTCTGACGTACGACACCGTGCCGTTCTTCCACTAACGTGTGGGCTCTTTTGGTACATGGCCTGCATGTCAGTGACCCAACGCAGGCAGCGCACGGCAGAGGAACTTTTGGTCGGCCAGGGCGGTCAGAAGCGGGCATTTCATAAACTGATGATTGTCCATTGAGTGTGATGTCATCTATTTCATCTAGATAGGCCTACTATATAATGTAAGAGAATTTTGAAATTTTCATATATACGTTGATATCCCGTTCGATACGTTGTGATTCATAAAGACCGCTGCAAACATCAACATTCTGCTTATCACAGATAAGATTGATTAAACCTTGAAAAAAGGATTAGATTGATTAATACCCGTAACAATCCATGTCCTTAACAAAGGGTGCATGCACGTATAGGCTGAGCGTGTGTCTTGCGTCGTGTGCGGTGTTCACGCAGGTGTGCGAGTGTTGCGTGCGTGCATGTGTACATTTCAGTGTTGCATGCATGTGTGCGTACGTGCGTGTGTTCGTGAGTGCATGTGTACGTGTCAGTGTTGCATGCTTGCATGCGTGCGTGTGTTCGTTATGTGTACGTGTCAGTGTTGCATGCCTGCATGCATGCGTGTATTCGTACGAGTGTTGCATGCGTGCATGTGTACGTGCGGGGTGAGGCTACATGTCAGTCGACTGACTTTTTCATCTCTGGTCAGTAGATTTTCCAGCTGTTGGATACGAAATCAAGGACCTGCAATTTATCTTAAACCTCCACCCCCTGAGCCGCCAGCCACCGCCGGCCGAACCGACGGCCGCCGCCGCCCATGGCCGGCCCGCGCGGCCACGCCGCCACGCCCGCCCCGAAACCACTCCCCACCGCCGGTCTGCTGCTGCCCTGGCCAGCCCTCTAGCCCCCCCCCTTGTGCTAAGCTTTTTCTCCGGCGATCCCCACGCCACCGCCCAATCACCGCGCCCCCACCATCGGCGACTGCCAACCAGAGGTCTCACGACTTCGAATCCCCACTGACCACTAATTTATTACCATTTATGTCCTTCATATACACGCTAATGGGTGGGCCCTATGGTAATGTGCGCTGCTGAATGTGGATCGTTTGACTGGTCAATTGATCATGTCATCAACAAATTACGGAGCTGTATGGTGAGGCAGTGACCATATGACCACCCTAAAATGTATTTTATTAATACAGTACTGATGAACCACAAGTATAGAGGATCTATCATACTCCTTTCAATAAGTAAGAGTGTTGAACCCAACGAGGAGCAGAAGGAAATGATAAGCGGTTTTCAGCAAGATATTCTCTGCAAGTACTGAAATAAGTAGTAACAGATAGTTTTGTGATAAGATAATTTGTAACGAGCAACAAGTAACAAAACTAAATAAAGTGCAGCAAGGTGGCCCAATCCTTTTTGTAGCAAAGGACAAGCCTGGACAAACTCTTATATAAGGAAAAGCTCTCCCGAGGACACATGGGAATATCGTCAAGCTAGTTTTCATCACGTTCATATGATTCGCGTTCGGTACTTTGATAATTTGACATGTGGGTGGACCGGTGCTTGGGTGCTGTTCTTACTTGAACAAGCATCCCACTTATGATTAACCTCTATTGCAAGCATCCTCAACTACAACAAAAGTATTAAGGTAAACCTAACCATAGCATGAAACATATGGATCCAAATCAGCCCCTTACAAAGCAACGCATAAACTAGGGTTTAAGCTTCTGTCACTCTAGCAACCCATCATCTACTTATTACTTCCCAATGCCTTCCTCTAGGCCCAAATAATGGTGAAGTGTTATGTAGTCGACATTCACATAACACCAGTAGAGGCTAGACAACATACATCTCATCAAAATATCGAACGAATACCAAATTCACATGACTACTAATAGCAAGACTTCTCCCTTGTCCTCAGGAACAAACGTAACTACTCACAAAGCATATTCATGTTCATAATCAGAAGGGTAATAATATGCATAAAGGATCTGAACATATGATCTTCCACCAATTAAACCAACTAGCATCAACTACAAGGAGTAATTAACACTACTAGCAACCTACTAGCACCAATCCCGGACTTGGAGACAAGAATTGGATACAAGGGATGAACTAGGGTTTTGAGATGAGATGGTGCTGATGAAGATGTTGATGGAGATTGCCCTCTCCTGATGAGAGGAGCATTGGTGATGACGATGGCGATGATTTCCCCCTCCGGGAGGGAAGTTTCCCCGGCAGAACAGCTCTGCCAAAGCCCTAGATTGGTTCCGCCAAGGTTCCTCCTCATGGCGGCGGAGTTTCATCCCGAAAGGTTGCTTCCGGTTTTTTTCTCGACGAAAGACTTCATATAGCAGAAGATGGTCATCGGAGAGCCACCAGGGGGCCCATGAGGTAGGGGCGCGCCCTATGGGGGGGGGGGCGCCCCCACCCTCGTGGACAGGGTGTGGGCCCCCTGGTCTTCATCTTTGGCGAGGATTTTTCATTATTTATTATAAGGTATTGCGTGGAGTTTCAGGACTTTTGGAGTTGTGCAGAATAGGTCTCTAATATGTGCTCCTTTTCCAGCCCAGAATTCCAGCTGCCAGCATTCTCCCTCCTTATGTAAACCTTGTAAAATAAGAGAGAATAGCCATAAGTATTGTGACATAATGTGAAATAACAGCCCATAATGCAATAAATATCAATATAAAAGCATGATGCAAAATGGACGTATCAACTCCCCCAAGCTTAGACCTCGCTTGTCCTCAAGCGAAAGCCGATAACAATAAATATGTCCCCATGTTTAGAGGTAGAGGCATCAATA
Organism: Triticum aestivum; assembly: GCF_018294505.1. Classification (NCBI taxonomy): domain Eukaryota; kingdom Viridiplantae; phylum Streptophyta; class Magnoliopsida; order Poales; family Poaceae; genus Triticum; species Triticum aestivum. The sequence goes on from NC_057800.1 coordinate 148,858,911, forward strand.
GAAATAAAATACGGACATGAAGGCATCATGATTATTCTCATAACAGCAACATATATAGGTATTGTCATATGATTACTTATGTTCAAGTGATGATCTATTCACAATGCAAAAGTATGAATCAGAAACTTTATTGAGAACCAACAAACTATAACCTCAGTCATTGAAACAATTGCAATTTATCATAACATCAGAAAGAGTCTATGTCAGAGCTAAAAAGCAAGTCCACATACTCAACTATCATCTAGTACTTCATAGTTGCTAACACTCACGCAATACTTGTGGTTACGGAGTTTTAATCGGACACAGAGAAAGATAGGGGCTTATAGTTTCGCCCCACAACCTTTTACCTCGAGGGTAACATCAACAATAATAACTCATGCCCCCCTACATCCAATTAGATATATATATTAGGTTATTTCCAACATGTTGGGCTTGCCAAAGGATAAAATGAAAAAGGAAAGGTGAAGATCACCATGACACTTGCATAAGGTAGAAGAAAATAATAAAATATAGGCCCTTCGCAGAGGGAAGAAGAGGTTGCCATGCGCTATTATGGTTGGATGCACAAAATCTTAATGCGAAAGAACGTCACTTTTTATTACCCCTTGTGATATGAACCTTTATTATGCAGTCCGTCGCTTTTATTACTTCCACATCACAAGATCGTATAAAGCTTATTTCTCCCACACTACTCATACATATTTAGAGTAATTTTTATTGCTTTGCACCGATGACAACTTACTTGAAGGATCTTATTCAATCCATAGGTAGATATGGTGGACTCTCATGGCAAAACTGGTTTAAGGGTATTTGGAAGCACAAGTAGTATCTCTACTTGGTGTTGAGAATTTGGCTAGCAAGAGGGGGAAAGGCAAGCTCAACATGTTGGATGATCCATGACAACATACTTTATCTCAGATATAAGAAAACATAACCCATTACGTTGTCGTCCTTGTCCAACATCAACAATTTAGCATGTCATATTTTGATGAGTGTTCCCAATCATAAAATATGTCAATAATAGTATATTTATATGTGAAACCTCTCTCTCCTTATTACTTCCTATTAACTGCAACGATGACCAAAGCTATGTCTGCCAACTCCCAACAACTTTTAATCGTCACACTCTTTCTATGTGAAGTCATTACTGTAAGTGCATCTAGTACCACCCCTAGTTGGTTTTGGAGTATTGACGACAAACCTGGTTGAGGGACTAATTGTTTGTGAGAATTGCAGGAAAACACAGGTAGAAGTCCCTCATTGATTCGGTTTTACTACCAGAGATGACCCCTAAAAATGTACGAAGACATTGAAGACAAAGGTGGTATATGAAGATATTCACATTGAAGACTATGACAAAGGAAGACACGTTATGAAGCCTATGGAGCTCGAAGACTTAGATCTTTCGTAGTTCCTTTTCTTTTGTGTTGAGTCATAGGAACCGCCGTACTGTTAAGTGGGGTCCAGGAGAACCAGTCAGAATGACTGAAGTGATGCCTAAATCAAAAACCTATGTCTTCGAGCGAAGACAATGAGAGCGAATCTAGTCCAGAGCCGGACAAGTCAGCTTTGCTTGTAGCCCAAGTAAAGTTGCCATGAGAGTTCGAAATCTGACCGTTGAGACACGTGTCAGTTCCTTAGTGACCCAGGGTCATTTCGGACAAATCAGGTCGGGTTGCCAAGTGGCTATAAATAGCCCACCCCCACAACCATAAACGGTTGGCTGCTCAGATTTCAGTGCACGGCTTTTGTCGTTTGAGAGCAACCCACCTCGAAGCCTTTGAGAGAAAATTCCTAGTGAGGAGAAAAGCCCTAACCACCTAGAGTCGGAGCAAATTGGGCATCACTTAGGTCTTCTTGTCTGTGTGATCTGAAGACTTATTACACTTGAGGACTGTGAATCCTCCAGACGGTTAGGCGTCGCGTTCAGAGCATCCAAGAGACATTGTGGATTGCCAGTGAACGAAGTTTGTGAAGGTTTGGGAGTCTACCTTGAATACTTACCAGAGTGATTGGGCGAGGACTAAGTGACCTTAGCTCAAGGAGAATACGGTGAGGACTTGGTGTCCTGAACTGTATGTTTAGGACTGGGTGTCCGGGATTGTGTGTCCTAAGGTTTAAATACCTAGCCGCTCCAACCAGATGTACAGTTGTCACAGCAACTGGAACTGGTCCAACATATCATTGTCTTCAACGAGTCACCGGTTTCATCTTCACTTCCTTTTCTTACTGTTACATATTGTGAAGCCATTGCATGCTTGCTTTATCTTTTGTCTTCACAACGTGAATGTATGAACTGTTTGGCTTCATAACTTGTTCCTACCTGATCCTTATTACACTGCAGTTGTTTGTCATTGTGCTTTCACTCTATTGAATACATGACCATGGCTGGCCTAGTGTAATCTAACTTCCGCTGCATAGTAATAGGCACAATCTTCGCTGGTTGTCTTCATAACTCTCACGTTTTGAAGACTTTCATAAAAATCGCCTATTCACCCCCCTCTAGTCGATATAACGCACTTTCAATTGGTATCAGAGCAAGGTGCTCCCTTGTTCTGTGTGATTCGGTTTAACCACCTGGAGTTTTAGCTATGTCGACTGCAGGGATAATCAAAGTCTCCGTTGCGTGCCCTGTCTTCGATGGAACTGAATATCCCTACTGGAAGAATAAGACGCGCATGCATCTTGAAGCCATTGACGTCGACCTATGGTATGTCGTCGAGAACGGTGTTCCCAAGGCTGGAGAAGGTGTCACTGCTGCTGATGTCAAGAAGTTCACTCAACTGGACTCTACTGCCAAAAATATCATCTGTGGTCATCTGACAAAAGGACAGTATGGCCGTGTGAGTGCTTTGAAGACATCCAAACTGGTCTGGGACTGGCTCTCCAAGGTCAATGAAGGCGTCTCAACCCAGAGAGATCAAAGGATCAGTGTTCTTCGCAACCTCTTCAACCGCTTCAAGTGAAATGATAATGAGAATGTCCAGCACACATTTGACCGGCTCACTGACATCACAAATGAACTTCAAGCCCTCGGCGCCACTGAGATCACCAAACATGAAATCGTCAAGACGCTGCTGAGATCACTTGATAGTTCATTTGACATCCTGGCCCTGATGATTCAAGAACGTCCTGATTTCAAGACACTCGATCCGTCTGACATACTTGAGAGGCTCAACACACATGAGTTTCAGCTTTTTGAGAAAAGAGATATCTACGGTCCAAACTATGGGCGAACTCGTGCCTTGAAGGCAAAAGCTGTTTCCTCATCTGAAGAAGAATCTGACTGCAGTTCTGATGATCCTGAAGATATTGGAAGAGAACTTGCAATGCTAGTAAAGAAGTTCCAAAAATTCACTAAGAAGAAAGGCTTCAGAAAATCTTCACGATCAAGCTCAAGAAATGATGAAGCTTCTGCTCATGACTACAAGAAGAAAACATGTCACAAGTGCAAGAAAACTGGACACTTCATCTCTGAGTGTCCACAGTGGGACAATGAGAACAGAAGGAAGAAGAAGAGCAAGGAATATGATTCTGACGACAAGAAGAAGAAGAAATACTCGAAGTCTTCTTCCAAGTCTTCTTCAAGGTCTTCATCACACAAGAAGAGCTCATCTGGCAAGGCACGTGCGTTTGTTGGCAAGGAGATGGATTCAGAGGAGGAGTCCGCATCTGAGGAGGCAGAGGTGGAGTCTAAGGAGGAGTCTGATTCTGGCATTGCGAGTCTGGCTATAGCATACGTCGCCAAGTCCATCTTCAAACACTGAAGACAATAACTGCATCACCGACACCGACGCAAATGACAAGAACGACTCCACTCCTACCTACTGCTTCATGGCACGCGGTGCCAAGGTAAACACATGCACTACTCGCTATCAAACTTTTAGTGAAGATGACTCTGACTGTGATTCAAAACCCAGCTACAAAACACTTGCTAAAAATGCAACTGAACAACAGAAAGCTATGGAACATATTCAAAAACTGTTAGACAGAAGCGATGATTTGTTGGGTGCTGAAATGACTCGATCTCAATCCTTAATTGAAGACATAAAAAACCTTCACGTTAAGTATCAGGAACTTGAAGATCGTCTTGATACTCTCTCAACAACTCATGAAAAGCTTTCCTATGACTATCTTCAAAGGAAGCAACAACTTGAGAAATTGAGAGCGGCTCATGAAGATCTTCAAAAGGAAAACGAGTCACTTCGCGCCGAACAGATCAGTCCCGCTCAGGAAGGATTTGAACCACCATGTCTTAAATGCATTGAGCGTGATAATGCTACTTCTGTTGCTGAATGTTCCACTGCTACTGCTGTTCCAATATCTTCAAGTGTTAATGTGGTAACTAACCCCTCTGCTGAGGATACCACTGCTATTGCTGATGAGAATGCTAGGTTGAAGACATTGCTTGAAACAGGGATGTACAAAAGTCTTAAAGGACATCAGATATTATGTGATGTTCTCAAGAAGCAGATTCTGAACCGAAACCCTAGGAAAGAGGGTGTCGGGTTCATGAGGAAAATAAATGCAGATGGCTCTTACTGGAAACCTGAGCAGTACCCCAAAACCACATGGGTTACTGCAAAGGAACTTTTAGCAGATCCATCCAATTTATCTGGCTTCACTTGTGCTAACCCCATTATCATTGATGAATCCTTTGATGCAAACTATAAACTATTTAAGAATCAGAATGGTGAAGTGTTTGCCAGGTACATTGGTACTGACTGCAGGAATGGACCACCTATGAAGAAGATCTGGGTTCCGAAAAAGTGTCTGGAAAGTCTTCCTGTGAATGTCTTCATGACACCTCACTTGAAGAAGACGAACATCATACCAAAGGCTTCATATGGTCCAAAGGCTTCATACAAACAGAGGACTCACCTGAGTCACACTAACGCAAATGTTTTGCAGGGAAACCATACTCAGGCATATGAATATGAGAGCGGTTCTTCGAATCGTCATGTTCATATGACCAAAAATTATTCTGCTTATTCCTATGAGTATTATTGCCCACCTGCTAGAATGTTTGCTAAGGCTTCAAAGCCAAAATTCTCAGATGCTGCACTTAGACTTATTGCTTCTAAGCCACCCTTGAAGATGTGGGTGGTTAAGAAAGCTTAACTCTCTTTTGTAGGGAAAGGTCTCCAGCAGAAAAACAAAATCTTCTGACGCTATTGCTGGGGACCTTAATAATCTTGTAGGGCGCAAGATAAAATGCCCGAATGGCATCATTATGTACTTCATTCCTGAATCGCATGCTACTCTTCCTATTAGTCCTAATCTGGATCTAAGTTTTCATAACCCACTGGTTGTCAAATGTTTATGCTTCACAATTCTCTTCGTGAAGCCTATCCCCCTAACTGCACTGTAGGATACGACACCAGCGACTTCAAAGTCTTCAGAATGGATTATTGACAGTGGGTGTACAAATCACATGACTGGCAAAAGAAGCCTTCTGATGGACTCAACATTACGTCCATCCGACAAAAGCCACATCACATTTGCTGACACTGGTAAAAGTAAGGTATTGGGTCTAGGTAGAGTTGCAATCTCAAAGGATCAACACATGGATAAAGTCATGCTTGTTGAATCCCTTGGCTTCAACTTAATGTCTGTCTCAATGCTTTGCGATTTGAATATGATCGTAATGTTTGGAAAATATCATTGCCTGGTACTAATGGAATCTGACAAGTCTCTAGTGTTTGAAGGGTATCGGAAAGGTGATCTGTACGTGGTAGACTTCTCAGCAGAACCACAACTTGCAGTATGTCTTCTTGCAAAAGCTTCAGAATGCTGGCTTTGGCATCGGAGGCTTGGGCATGCTGGCATGAGGAACCTCCACACCCTTGCGAAGAAGAAGCATGTCATAGGCATCGAGAGCGTCAAGTTCAAGAAAGATCACTTATGCGGTGCCTGTGAAGCAGGGAAGATGACAAGGGCAAAAGATCCTTCGAAGACAATTATGACTACAACACAACCCTTCGAACTGCTCCACATGGATCTTTTCGGTCCCACTCACTACTCAACTTTTACTACTACTGCTTGCCTCTATGGCTTCGTGATTGTTGATGATTACTCTAGATATACTTGGGTGCACATAATCCTTTACAAGACTGAAGTGCAGGATGTCTTCGGACGCTTCGCCAATCGAGCCATGAACAATTTTGGCGCTAAGATAAAGCACATCAGAAGTGACAATGGCACTAAATTCAAGAACACTGGCCTTGATACATATCTTGATACCTTGGGCATCACACATGAATTCTCAGCTCCGTACACGCCACAGCAGAATGGCATCGTCGAACGCAAGAACAGAACACTCATTGAGATGGCCAGAACGATGCTAGATGAATACAAGACTCCAAGAAAATTCTGGACTGAAGCCATTGATACTGCATGCCATACAATCAATCGTGTTTATCTTCACAAGCTTCTGAACAAGACATCTTATGAACTCCTAACTGGCAAGAAGCCAAATGTCAGTTACTTCAGAGTATTTGGCTCAAGGTGCTGGATCAAGGACCCACATCACACTTCAAAATTTGCACCTAAAGCACATGAGGGCTTTATGCTTGGATATGGAAAGGACTCGCACTCCTACAGAGTCTTCAATCTCTTTCATTACAAAGTGGTTGAAACAGTGGATGTGCGGTTCGATGAGACAAATGGTTCACAAAGAGAGCAACTGCCAAATGTGCTAGATGAAGTTCCAGCTAGTGAATCAATCAAGCTTATGGGAACTGGAGAGATTATACCTTCTGAAGCTCATCCTGAAGAAGAACTTATCATCTCAGCACCTGATCAACATGAAGACAATGCTCAACCTGAAGACATTCCTCCCAACAACAACGCAGATCAGCAAGAGCAAAGTCTTCGCCCTGTACATCCTCGTGTTGCAAATGAAGTGCAGATTGACAGAATAATTGACAGCGTCAATGCACCTGGTCCACTCACTCGTTCAAGGGCAACTCAGCTAGCAAATTTCTGTGGGCACTTCGCATTCGTCTCAATATCAGAACCCAAGAAAGTCGAAGAAGCCTTCATGGAACCAGAATGGATTCAAGCTATGCAAGAAGAGCTTCAACAGTTTGAGCTGAATAATGTATGGGAACTGGTTAAGCATCTTGATCCACGGAAGCACAACATAATAGGCACCAAATGGATATACCGCAACAAGCAAGATGAGCATGGTCAAGTTGTCAGAAACAAAGCTCGTCTTGTTGCTCAAGGATATACTCAAGTGGAGGGCATTGACTTCGATGAAACATTTGCTCCTGTGGCTAGGCTTGAAGCCATACGCATACTGCTGGCATATGCAAATCATCATAACATACTTCTATATCAAATGGATGTGAAAAGTTCCTTTCTCAATGGCAAGATTGAAGAAGAAGTGTATGTTGCACAACCACCTGGTTTTGAAAATCCAAAACATCCTGACATGGTATACAAGCTCAACAAGGCACTGTATGGCCTCAAACAAGCCCCTAGGGCCTGGTATGACACACTCAAATACTTCCTGAAGAGCAAAGGCTTCATACCAGGTTCCCTGGATCCCACTCTTTTCACGAAGACTTATGATGGTGAACTGTTTGTGTGCCAAATCTATGTGGATGACATTATCTTCGGCTGCACCAATCAGAAATACAGTGAAGAGTTTGGATATATGATGCAAGAGCAATATCAGATGTCCATGATGGGGGAGCTGAAGTTCTTCCTTGGTCTTCAAATACGACAACAACGCAATGGCATCTTCATATCTCAAGAGAAGTATCTCAAAGATTGCCTGAAGAAGTTCGGTATGCAAGACTGCAAAGGCTTCACAACACCAATGCCAGCCAAACATCATCTAGGTCCTGACGACAATGGTAAAGAGTTCGATCAAAAGGTATACCGCTCCATGATTGGGTCTTTGCTTTATTTATGTGCATCTAGGCCAGATATTATGCTTAGTGTTTGCATGTGTGCTCGATTTCAAGCGGCACCAAAGGAGTCGCATCACTTAGCTGTGAAGCGAATTCTTCGATATTTGGCTCACACCCCAACTCTAGGATTATGGTATCCAAAGGGCTCAAAGTTTGATTTGGTTGGATTTTCGGATGCTGATTATGCTGGTGACAAAGTTGATCGCAAGTCTACATCAGGCACATGTCACTTTCTGGGACGATCACTTGTATGTTGGTCTTCAAAGAAGCAGAACTGTGTATCTCTCTCCACTGCTGAATCTGAATACATTGCTGCTGGATCTTGCTGCGCTCAGCTTCTGTGGATGAAGCAAACACTCAAGGACTATGGCATTCATCTGAAGCAAGTGCCACTCTACTGCGACAATGAAGGCACCATCAAGATTGCCAACAACCCAGTTCAGCACTCGAAGACAAAGCACATTGAAATTCGTCATCACTTTCTCAGAGATCATGTTGTGAAGGAAGACATTGATATCATACACGTCAACACTGAAGAGCAATTAGCGGATATCTTCACCAAGCCCTTGGATGAGAAGAGATTTTGCAAGTTACGGTGTGAGCTAAATATCTTGGAATCCTCAAATGTCCTGTGATCAGGCACACATCCTAACACTTATGCATATTGACGACTTAGATGTGCAACACACAAAGTAAAGTATATCTTCAATCAATGAAGACATACATTCTAAGTGTGAATACAGTAATGTGGAATTTGACTTCAGAGCGCCACGATAATTGTGCGCCGTGTCTGGGTCTAATACTTCCTATACGATGGGTAACGCCACTACCAAACGTTCCATTTTGAAGTGTTTCACTCATGGCGTTACCTTACAATATCTTCACATTTGGTTTGGCTTAGAACTCAACATGTCTTCATGATTATCTTCACTACATTGATTATATAGATACTAGTGTTCTGTCCTCTACATCATTCACTTATAGCTATGTCTTCTTGGTTGAATCTTTTGAACTAAGTGAATGTGATCGGACCCTAATCTCTCTATGCTTTCTATCTCAAATTCTATCTCTCCAAGTCATATGCATTCTATTGAAACTGTCGAATGTCTTCACTGTGTCCTTGTCAGCTGAAGATATAGAGACAACCATAAAGTCCGTTTTTAATGCTCATTCCTCCACATAAGATCCGGAGAAGCAGGAACGACCGCTCGACAATTTAGGCGTGCGTAGGACGTGGAACAAACCCCAAACATCCGCTAACTAGCCACACGTTCCTCAAATGCGAACCGCCAGGGGCACCTGTGTAATAGCACAGTGCCGCCCCTATGCCTATAAGTTCACACTTACCGCAGTCATTATCTCCTTCTTCCATCCTCGCACGAACCCTAGCGCCACCGCTAGCACTCGACGACGCCGGAGACGAAGCGCTTCGCTGCCGCAACCTCTCCAACGCCGTCCTCACGCCGACCGCGGACATCGTCCTCTCTGTCGTCGCCGTAGGTGTTTTCCGTTGCCAAGTTAGGGCACGGAGGACAGAACTGCTCGGCATCCACTCCCTTCCGTCTAGCAGTTCCAGTGTGGTAAATAAAACTTCCTTTTACAGGCTCTTTTGATCTCATGGTTCTGTCACTTTCTACCATAAGAAGTTTCTCTTCACACTAGTTAGATCTCTCGCTGCATCTCATAACATGCCCAGTATATTCACTTGTGCTTCATAAAGTAGTTAGATTCCTCACTTGTACTGATCTGTGGGTTCGTACAAATCTGGAACCTACTTCTTATCTATGAGTGAATGTCTTCGCACGATGAGGTCAATGTCTTCTAAACTGATTAATCTTCAAAACCTTCTGAGAATGCATATGACCTCTTCCCCTTCCCTCGCAACTTAATGCTGTCACAGGTACATGTCCGTGGGAGAATCCTTCGGTTCTCATAGTCTGCATTCATTTGCAGAATTCCTACAGCATCACATAAACTCTCCTGAAGCCAGTTCCCGTTGGTCTAGAAAAAGAAAGCCCTTGAAGCCTTTGAAAGTTTTGAAACCTTTCAAGTTAAAGTTTATGGCTTCAGTAGCAGCAGCAAGAAAGGGGGGCAGACAGAGATGTGAGGGAACATCCAAGGATCTGCCAGAAGACTTGGCAGAAATGTACAAAACAGATCCAGAAGAGAGCTATGGACAGCGCAAAACCCGAATCCAATGGATTCGACGCTATTGGGCAGTACAGTGGTTCAAATACCGCTTCGTCACCCAGGAGTATGCTGAAAAGAATGCTATCAAGAGTCCATGGGGGGATATCTTATACAAGAACCTTGTACCCAGGACCAGAGATGAAGCCATTGCTCAAGGCTTCTACCCATGCATGGTCCGAGGACCACAGCCTGATGATGCACATCCTTCGTCACTTCTCTGGTGTCGTGACGACAATCTCTTCAAGCGCAACTTTCAGTTTGCCCAACAGTCAGCGAAGCTAAACAAGAAGAAATTTGGGCTTGACTTCAACCCCGGTCCCTCCTCACCAAGGGCAGATGGCACACGCGACGCCGAACCCAATATCATCGGTCCGTTTGCCAATCTTGAGGGCCTGATCACTCACATCTTAGTACAAGGGGCTGCCGTGAATGACCCCCCAGCTGACTCTGAGTCTGATGAAGCTCCTGCTATGCCGAAGCCAAAGCAGACGAAGAAACCAAAAGCTTCGAAGCCGGCCCCTGCCTCAAAAATCTCAAGGGCAAAGCCGTTGAAAACTGCACCTCCTGAAGTCAGTGTGCAGTCTGAAGACGTATCCCGCGTCTCCAAGCCCCAGAAGGAAAAGGAGCCCCAGCAACACACATGCAAAGAGCTCACTGCTGCTGCCATTCTACGCAGTGAAGCCATTGATCTATCAAGCGATGAAGATCTGGGAGATGACGCACTAGAACAGCTTATCAAAAGCAAAGAAGAAGCTGAAATCTTCAACAATTTGCCTCTCTTTGATGTCGCCATCATCCACAGCTTCATCGATGAATGGTTTGACTCACCAGACATAAGCTTCAATGACCTGCAGCTGCCGGTTGGCTTCAGTGTTGCCTTCCAAGGCGCAATTGCTTCAGAACTGGCCATTGCTCAGCGCATCGTTGAGCTGAAGCAGAAAATTGATCATGAAAAGGCTCAGTTCAAGAAGAACATGGCCAGCCTCAGCGTGCAGGAAGTGAGGAGCTTCAAAATCATGCTGCATGAGCTCAAAGAAAACTTTCTGAAGAAGCATGCTGAAGCTCAGGGCTCGCATGAAAGGATGTAGTCTTTGGCAGAAAAATGTGTTCAAGCCTACAACGAGGCGGAAAAGCGCAAGGCACTTGGGCGTCCTGGCATCGACCCCAAGATGGCCGTGAAGAAGAAGAAGAAGCCTGCTGTAATGAACCAGAGGCACCTCGGCAAGAAGTGGTTCAAATTGTCTTCCCCACTGCAACGACTGGCTCGAAGCCAAAGAGCCGGTCAACAGCTTCAGAGCTAAAGAAGACAAGAACTGCCGAGGCTGAAGCCAGAAAAAGGAAGAGCTCTGAAGCCTCTCCTACTGCCCCCAGCAAAAAGAAATGCAAGACCAAGAAATCTAGGGCTGATCCCACAGAGCCCTTGATGGTTGAACCCCTTTCTGTCATTCACCCCAATACAGAAAGAAGACTGACAGTTCATGAGCCTGCTCCCACAGAGGCTCCTGAAGTTGAAGATATTCCAGCAGCCGACCCAATAGCTGCTGAAGACATTGGTCGTCAAGACAATGTACAAGATGATGCAGTCCTTCCTCAGCTTGAAACAAGCGAACTCATCAGCATTGGCCGTCCTCTGACGCCAATGGCACAAGATGAGTCATGGGCGGATCGCCCTCAGGAGGAAGAAGACTTTGAGGTCCAGCCCACTCCGACACCACAAGCGTCGTCTGCGTTCCGTAGGCTTCGCAAAGGTCCACGACCTCAAGTCCATACTGCAGAAATTCTGGCTGCATCAGCCGAAGACAATGAAGAAGCACCACCAGAACCCACTTCCCCGCTCCATCAAGATGCAGTTCTCCATGAGAACGTGCCTGAGGTTGTACCTCCAACTACACACGCGGAGGAAGAAAATGTTGCGGCTCCCACCACAAATACTGAAGCCAATGTGGAGCCCACCCCACCAAATGCTTTAGCAGACAGCGAAGCTACCGAGCCAGACACTTCTGTTCCTGAGTCTGCTGCAGGTCCTCAATTCGATTATCATATTGAGCACAGGCCTCATGTTCAGAAGCCAATCCCAAGGCTGCCAAGGTTCCCAGGTCCTGCATCAACACCTGGTTCCTTTAACATCAACAGCTTCAAGGCAGACAATACATTTTTCAATAGCTCCAAGAACCCCTATTCAAAGGAAAGGATTGTATCAGACAGGTTCTGGAGCTATTCTCAGCGCAGCTATTATTCATGCATCTTATACAACCAAGGCCGCATCTTTCCGCACAAACGCCTTGAGGTTGAAGCCATTGCTGGTCTGCCATGTCTTGAGGAAGCCTTGGATTGCTTCAGGCAAGTGGGTCTGCTGCCGTTTGTGACTGATGAAGAGCACTGGAATGAAGAGCTTCTGCTTCAGTTCTATGCCACTCTGCACATCAAAGGATACAATAGAGATCCGAAGACTTGGGTACTGGAGTGGATGACCGGAAATGTCCATCATGAAGCCAATGCATTTGATATCATTGAGCTCACTGGCCTGCCCACTCCTGGCGAATTCTTCGAGGAAGGCTGTCAATCATATTCTGAAGCTATTGAGAGTATCTTCCAGAGGCCTGAACCCAATATGAGTCAGATGCTCTCAATGATGAAGCCATTGCCTCATGATGCACCTTATCCTACTGAGTTCTTCGTTGAAGACCTAGAGTACCTGCCCAGGACTATATATCACATCATCCGGCGGACTCTCTGGCCCATTAAGGGGCACTCTCCACATGCAAAGATTGAAGGTGCAATGAAGACTCTCATATTCTATATCCTGCATGGCAAATGCTTCAACGCACAGGATCTCTTCATATGCCAACTTGCAGCATCAGGCTCGAAATTATTTGGTTTGAAGTTCTATGCCCCTTGGGTGATGAGGCTAATCAAACTGCACTCTACAATATCGTATCAGCCCTCTGCCCGAAACCATAGGATCTTTCAGCCAGATGTGGATACCTCTGCTGAAGCAATATATCCTGAGCCAGACAAGCAACCAATAAATCTTTAGAATGCAGAACACCAGAGCTTCACGCAGAATGTCGAAGGTGTTGAAGCCATATCCAGGGTATATCCGTTGGCTGGCACTACACGTGCTCCAGCATCAACTGAAGCCACAGACAGCACAAATGCTCCAAGACCCAAGAAGCATGCTCGTGTCCTCACTGATCGAGAGCTTCTTGTGGCCCTTCACCAAAAGCAAGATAGGCATCACGACTGGCTCAAACGTCAGATGAAGAGCCTCTTGGTGGATGTCAATCGACTTCGAAACCTTGCCGCCAAGAATGCCTTTGTTACACACGAGACTTGCCGTCGGACATGGAAAGGGCTCTCAATGATATGCACTGCAGCTGAACTTGAAGAGGATGGCTTCACAGAGCGTTTCAAGTTTGACACCACACCTCCTAGAAGGTTTGTGATGCGCAACACACCGTCACTTGAAGACTCTGAGTTTTCTTCATCTGCTGCCACAGTCACTGAACGAATCATTGATGACGGCGATGATGCTACTTCACCACCACCTACTTCTGCACCTCAAAGCTCTGCACCGCCAAACAACTCCATCGACCCTGCTGCGCCTGGAAACGCGTAGAAAACTCTATGTCTTCAAACCTTTTTGTTACTTGATGGTCGTCTGCTACTTGTTTGCCACTCTGTTTGCGAAGATAAATTCCGCATGTGCGATGATAAATTCCGCACTTATCTCATTCTGCAGACGTCCATTTTCCATTATGCATGTCATTATCTTCATATACTTTCACATGCACAGTGGATTGTCATCATAAGCTGAAGTGGATCTCCACAAGTACAAGCTGCCATGTGCATTTGCATTCCAAAAGCAAATTAACTTATATGCACATCTTCAGGGGGAGCCCTTGCAACTTATGAAGACAATTCCCTATCCTTTACAAAATTCACACTTTATATTCCCCGTTGAAAACTTCAACTAGTTTGTCATCAATCACCAAAAAGGGGGAGATTGTAAGTGCATCTAGTGCCACCCCTAGTTGGTTTTGGAGTATTGACGACAAACCTAGTTGAGGGACTAATGTGTTTGTGAGAATTGCAGGAAAACACAGGTAGAAGTCCCTCATTGATTCGGTTTTACTACCAGAGATGACCCCTAAAAATGTACGAAGACATTGAAGACAAAGGTGGTATATGAAGATATTCACATTGAAGACTATGACAAAGGAAGACACGTTATGAAGCCTATGGAGCTCGAAGACTTAGATCTTTCGTAGTTCCTTTTCTTTTGTGTTGAGTCATAGGAACCGCCGTACTGTTAAGTGGGGTCCAGGAGAACCAGTCAGAATGACTGAAGTGATGCCTAAATAAAAAACCTATGTCTTCGAGCGAAGACAATGAGAGCGAATCTAGTCCAGAGCCGGACAAGTTAGCTTTGCTTGTAGCCCAAGTAAAGTTGCCATGAGAGTTCGAAATCTGACCGTTGAGACACGTGTCAGTTCCTTAGTGACCCAGGGTCATTTCGGACAAATCAGGTCGGGTTGCCAAGTGGCTATAAATAGCCCACCCCCACAACCATAAACGGTTGGCTGCTCAGATTTCAGTGCACGACTTTTGTCGTTTGAGAGCAACCCACCTCGAAGCCTTTGAGAGAAAATTCCTAGTGAGGAGAAAAGCCCTAACCACCCAAAGCCAGAGCAAATTGGGCATCACTTAGGTCTTCTTGTCTGTGTGATCTGAAGACTTATTACACTTGAGGACTGTGAATCCTCCAGACGGTTAGGCGTCGCGTTCAGAGCATCCAAGAGACATTGTGGATTGCCAGTGAACGAAGTTTGTGAAGGTTTGGGAGTCTACCTTGAAGACTTACTAGAGTGATTGGGCGAGGACTAAGTGACCTTAGCTCAAGGAGAATACGGTGAGGACTTGGTGTCCTGAACTGTGTGTTAAGGACTGGGTGTCCGGGACTGTGTGTCCTAAGGTTTAAATACCTAGCCGCTCCAACCAGACGTACAGTTGTCACAGCAACTGGAACTGGTCCAACATATCATTGTCTTCAACGAGTCACCGGTTTCATCTTCACTTCCTTTTCTTACTGTTACATATTGTGAAGCCATTGCATGCTTGCTTTATCTTTTGTCTTCACAACGTGAATGTATGAATTGTTTGGCTTCATAACTTCTTCCTACCTGATCCTTATTACACTGCAGTTGTTTGTCATTGTGCTTTCACTCTATTGAATACATGAGCATGGCTGGCCTAGTGTAATCTAACTTCCGCTGCATAGTAATAGGCATAATCTTCACTGTTTGTCTTCATAACTCTCACGTTTTGAAGACTTTCATAAAAATCGCCTATTCACCCCCCCTCTAGTCGATATAACGCACTTTCAATTACTATCAATAAGATCAATATGAACTTTTGTTTCTTCTTATTCCTTTTCTCTTTTCTTTTATTCACCCAAGATCATAGCAAGAAAATCAAGCCCTTGACTCAACACTAATCTTTATTATATAGCTCACGGACTCGATTACATAGAAAGATCATAAGGCAAAACTCAAAACTAGATCATGCCATAAACTTTATTCTACTAGATCAAAATACTACTAATAGGATCGAACTAAGGAAAACGGTAAAGATAGGAGTTGTGATTGTGATACGATACCGGGGCACCTCCCCCAAGCTTGGCGGTTGCCAAGGGGAGTGCCCATACCCATGTGATTATATCTCCTTTGTTGGTGAAGAAGGTGGAGGTGTTGTTGATGATGCGGACTTGTCATCCATCTTCCAAGGCATAGGTTCACCATCATAGAAGGATGATCGAGTCTCCGGAATCCTCGAATCTGCAGCCAAACTCATTCTTTTGAATCTATATTCATACTCACAGTTTTGGTTTTGCAGGTCATAGATTTGGGCTTGGAGGTGCTCGATCTTCTCATGTATCTTGAAGATGGCCTCCTAGGTGTTCTTGGCATCCGGCTTGTAGTTGTTAGTGAACTCCGCGAGCATCGTGTGTCTAGCGTTGATTCCACGCTCCACCATCCCCTGGAACTTGAAAACTTGTTGCTCCATTGCTTCGAGCCTCGTCTCCACGCTTCCGGTTCCCTTTGGTCCCTCAGAATCACGGATGTGCAGCAACCCATCACGCATCTCAATGTTTTGAGGGTGTCGCAGCACCTCCGCGAGGTAAGGGTTGATGACCTTCTCGAAGAACTTGTCCTTGGAAGCACTTGGGGACGTCATGATAATCTAGATCTGTTAGAAAAAACCTCGAAACAAGAACAGAGAATATTTGCGTGATACCGGAGTCAAAACCTTCGGGAGAATATAGAGTGAATTTTTACCGACCAAAATACGTATCATGCAAGAAAACGGAGTCCGGAAGGCACACGAGGTGCTCACGAGGTAGGGGGCGCGCCCAGGGGGGTAGGGCGCGCCCTCCACCCTCGTGAGGCCCTCGTGTCCTTCCCAGACTGCTACTTAATTTTCTATTTTTCTAAATATTCCAAAACGGAGAAATATTGCCTTAAAAACTATTTTGGAATCGGTTTACTTACCATACCACATACCTATTCCTTTTCGGAGTCTGAAACATTCTAGAAAGTGTCCCTTATGTATTCCTCCGGGGTTACGGTTTCAATAATATTGGTTTCAACATTTATGGGATTACCTGAGATATAATGTTTGATTCTTTGACCGTTTACCACCTTCGGATTTGTGCCTTCGAAGTTGTTGATTTTTATGGCACCGGAACGATAGATCTCCTCGATAACATAGGGGCCTTCCCATTTAGAGAGAAGTTTACCTGCAAAAAATCTTAAACGAGAGTTTTATAGCAATACATAATCACCTACATTAAACTCACGCTTTTGTATCCTTTTGTCATGCCATCTTTTAACCTTTTCTTTAAACAACTTGGCATTTTCATAAGCTTGGGTTCTCCATTCATCAACAAAGCTAATATCAAATAACCTCTTTTCACCGGCAAGTTTGAAATCATAATTGAGCTCTTTAATAGCTCATTATGCCTTATGTTCTAGTTCGATAGGTAAGTGACATGCTTTTCCATATACCATTTTATACGGAGACATACCCATAGGATTTTTATATGCAGTTTTATAGGCCCATAATACATCATCAAGTTTCTTGGACCAATTATTTCTAGACCTATTGACAGTCTTTTGCAAAATTAATTTGAGTTCTCTATTACTCAATTCTACTTGACCACTAGACTGTGGGTGACACGGAGATGCAATTCTATGATTGACGTCATATTTAGCAAGCATTTTATGGAAAGCACCATGAATAAATGTGAACCACCATCAGTCATTAAATATCTAGGGACTCCAAACCTCGGAAAAATAACTTCTTTAAGCATTTTAATAGAAGTGTTATGATCAGCACTACTAGTTGGAATAGCTTCTACCCACTTAGTAACGTAATCAACATCAACTAAAATATGTGTATGTCCATTAGAGGCAGGAAAAGGTCCCATATAATCAAAGCCCCAAACATCAAACAGTTCAATAACAAGTGAATAATTCATAGGCATTTCTTGACGTCTACTAATATTACCAATTCTTTGACATTCATCACAAGATAGGACAAACTTACGAGCATCCTTGAAGAGAGTAGGCCAATAAAAACCTGATTGCAATACCTTATGTGCAGTTCTATCTCCCGCGTGGTGTCCTCCATAAGTTTCGGAGTGGCACTTGCGTAGGATCTGTTCCTGTTCATGCTCAGGTACACAATGTCTAATAACACCATCTACTCCTTCTTTATAAAGATGTGGGTCATCCCAAAAGTAATGTCTCAAATCATAGAAGAACTTTTTCTTTTGTTGGTATGTGAAGCTAGGTGGTATAAATTTAGCAACTATGTAATTAGCATAATCAGCATACCAAGGGGTACTACGAGAAGTAATTATGACATTTAATTGTTCATCAGGAAAGCTATCATCAATAGGTAGTGGGTCATCAAGAACATTCTCTAACCTAGATAAGTTGTCTGCAACGGGGTTCTTAGCTCCTTTTCTATCAACAATATGCAAATCAAATTCTTGTAGCAAGAGAACCGATCTAATAAGTCTAGGTTTAGCATCTTTCTTCTCCATAAGATATTTAATAGCAGCATGATCAGTGTGGGTAGTTACTTTAGAATCAACAATATAAGGTCTGAACTTATCACAAGCAAATACAACTGCTAAAAGTTCCTTTTCAGTAGTAGCATAATTTCTTTGAGCATTGTCTAGAGTCTTACTAGCATAATGGATAACATTTAATTTCTTATCAACACTTTGCCCTAGAACAACACCTACAGCATAATCTCTAGCATCACACATAATTTCAAAGGGTAAATTCCAATCAGGTGGCTGAACAATAGGTGCAGAGACTAATGCTTTCTTAAGTATTTCAAATGCTTCTACACAATCCTCATCAAAGACAAATGGTATATCTTTTTGTAATAAATTAGTCAGAGGCCAAGAAATTTTTGAGAAGTCCTTAATGAACCTCCTATAAAATCCGGCGTGACCAAGGAAACTTCTTATACCTTTGATGTCCTTGGGACATGGCATATTTTCAATAGCATCAACCTTGGCTTTATCAACTTCAATACCTCTTTCAGAAACTTTATGCCCCAAGGCAATACCCTCATTAACCATAAAGTGGCACTTTTCCCAATCCAAGACAAGATTAGTTTCTTCACATCTCTGCAAAACTCAATCAAGATTGCTCAAGCAATCATCAAAAGAAGATCCATAGACGGAAAAGTCGTCCATGAAAACCTCACAAATCTTTTCACAAAAGTCAGAGAATATAGCCATCATGCATATTTGAAAGGTAGCAGGTGCATTACATAAACCAAAAGGCATAGGTCTATAAACAAAAGTACCAAAAGGGCATGTAAAAGTAGTATTTGATTGATCTTTAGCCGACACAGGTATTTGAGAGAAACCAAAATAACCATCTAGAAAGCAGTAATGTGTATGTTTGCATAATCTATCTAGCATTTGATCAATAAAAGGTAAGGGGTAATGATCTTTCTTAGTAGCCTTATTTAATTTGCGGAAATCAATTACCATCCTATAACCTGTAATAATTCTTTGTGGAATCAATTCATCTTTATCATTAGGAACAATAGTAATACCTCCCTTCTTAGGGACACAATGAATAGGACTTACCCACTAACTATCAGCAACGGGATAAATTATACCTGCCTCCAGAAGCTTTAGTATTTCTTTTCTTACCACTTCTTTCATTTTAGGATTCAGACGTCGTTGAGAATCACGAACTGGTTTGGCATCTGCTTCCAAATTTATTTTATGTTGACATAGAGTGGGACTAATGCCCTTAAGATCATCAAGAGTATATCCAATAGCAGCACGGTGCTTCTTAAGAGTTTTCAATAATCTTTCTTCTTCATGCTCTGAAAGGTTAGCACTAACAATAACATGATATATCTTCTTTTCATCAAGATAAGCATATTTAAGATTATCAGGCAACAGTTTAAGCTCAAACACGGGATTGCCCTTAGGTGGAGGGGATCCCATAGGATTTCAACATGCAAATTGTGTTTCAGAATAGGTTCATGTTTAAAGAATACTTCATCTATTTCCCTTCTTTCATTCATAAACATATCATTCTCATGGTCTAGCAAATATTGTTCTAAAGGATCACTAGAAGGTACGGCAATAGAAGCAAGACCAATAATTTCATCCTTACTAGGAAATTCTTCTTCACGGTGTTGTTTACTAAATTTAGAGAAATTAAATTCATGAGTCATATCATCTAAGCCAATAGTAACGACATTCTTTTCGCAGTCTATCTTAGCATTAACAGTGTTCAAGAAGGGTCTACCAAATATAATGGGACAAAAGCTATCTTGTGGGGAACTAAGAACAAGAAAATCAGCAGGATATTTAGTTTTCCCGCACAAGACTTCAACATCTCTAACAATTCCCACTGCTGAAATAGTATCTCTATTAGCAAGTTTAATTGTGACATCAATATCTTCTAACTCAGCAGGTGCAATTTCATGCTTGATTTCTTTATACAAGTCATAAGGTATAACACTAGCACTAGCACCCATATCACATAAGCCACGATAACAATGTTCTCCTATTTTAATAGAAATAACAGGCACGCCTACCACAAGTGTATGTTTATCTTTAGCACAAGGTTTAGCAATTCTAGCAGTTTCACCGCAGAACTGAATAACATGCCCATCAATATTATCAGACAAGAGATCTTTAACAATAGCAATATTAGGTTCTAATTTAACTTGCTCAGGAGGTGTATATGTTTTAATATTGCTTTTACGAACCACGGTTGAAGCTTTAGCATGATCCTTTATCCTAACAGGGAAAGGTGGTTACTCAACATAACAAGTAGGAACAATAGGATCATTATAAGTGACAGTCTTTTCTTCAACTTTAATTGGTGCAACTACTTTTACTTCTATGGGAGGATGATATTTAAACCACTTCTCCTTAGGGAGATCAACATAAGTAGCAAAAGATTCACAGAAAGAAGCTACTATCTCAGAATCAAGTCCATATTTAGTGCTAAACTTACGGAAAATATTGGTATCCATAAAAGATTTAACACAATCAAACTTAGATGTCATACCTGACTCCTTACCTTTGTCGAGATCCCAATCTTTAGAGTTGCGTTTAATTCTATCCAATAAATCCCATCTAAATCCAATAGTCTTCATCATAAAAGAGCCAACACAAGAAGTATCGAGCATGATGCGATTATTTTCAGAAAGTCGAGCATAAATTTTTTGAAGAATTGTTTCTCTTGGGAGCTCATGATTGGGGCATGAATATAACATTGATTTAAGCCTCCTCCAAGCTTGAGCGATGCTTTCTCCTTCGCGAGGCTAAAAATTATATATATAATTGCGGTCACGATGAACAAGATGCATAGGGCAATACTTTTGATGAAATTCCAATTTAAATCTTCTATAGTTCCATGATCTCATTGTTGGGAAACGTAGCAGAATTTTAAAATTTTCTACGCATCACCAAGATCAATCTATGGAGTCATCTAGCAACGAGGGAGAGGAGTGCATCTACATACCCTTGTAGATCACGAGTGGAAGCGTTCAAGAGAACGGGGTTGATGGAGTCGTTGTGATCCAAATCACCGATGACCTACCGCTGAATGGACGGCACCTCCGCGTTCAACACACGTACGGTTGGGGAAGACGTCTCCTCCTTCTTGATCCAGCAAGGGGAAGGAGAGGTTGATGGAGATCCAGCAGCACGACGGCGTGGTGGTGGAAGCAGCAGTGATCTCGGCAGGGCTTCGCCAAGCTCCAACGAGAGAGAGAGAGAGGTGTTACGAGGGGAGAGGGAGGCGCCAGGGACTTGGGTTCGGCTGCCGTCCCACCCCCACTATATATAGGGCCCCTAGGGGGCGCCGGCCCTAGGAGATCCCGTATCCAAGGGGGGGGCGGCGGCCAAGGGGTGGAACTTGCCCCCCAAGTCAGGTGGGGCACCCCCACCCCTAGGGTTTCCAACCCTAGGCGCAGGGGAGGCCCATGGGGGGCGCACCAGCCCACCAGGGGCTGGTTCCCCTCCCACTTCAGCCCATGGGGACCTCCGGGATAGGTGGCCCCACCCGGTGGACCCCCGGGACCCTTCTGGTGGTCCCGGTACAATACCTATTACCCCCGAAACCTTCTCGATGGCCGAAACTAGACTTCCTATATATAAATCTTCACCTCCGGACCATTCCGGAACTCCTCGTGACGTCCAGGATCTCATCCGGGACTCTGAACAACTTTCAGTTTACCGCATACTAATATCTCTACAACCCTAGCGTCACCGAACCTTAAGTGTGTAGACCCTGCGGGTTCGGGAGACACGCATACATGACCAAGACGACTCTCCGGTCAATAACCAACAGCGGGATCTGGATACCCATGTTGGCTCCCACATGCTCCTCGATGATCTCATCAGATGAACCACGATGTCGAGGATTCAAGTAATCCCGTATACAATTCCCTTTGTCAATCGGTACATTACTTGCCCGAGATTCGATCGTCGGTATCCCAATACCTCGTTCAATCTCGTTACCGGCAAGTCACTTTACTCATACCGTAATGCATGATCCCGTGACCAAACACTTGGTCACATTGAGCTCATTATGATGATGCATTACCGAGTGGGACCAGAGATACCTCTTCGTCATACGGAGTGACAAATCCCAGTCTCGATCCGTGTCAACCCAACAGATACTTTCGGGGATACCTGTAGTATACCTTTATAGTCACCCAGTTACGTTGTGACATTTGGTACACCCAAAGCACTCCTATGGCATCCAGGAGTTACACGATCTCATGGTCTAAGGAAATGATACTTGACATTGGAAAAGCTCTAGCAAACGAACTACACGATCTTGTGCTATGCTTAGGATTGGGTCTTGTCCATCACATCATTCTCCTAATGGTGTGATCCCGTTATCAATGACATCCAATGTCCATAGTCAGGAAACCATGACTATCTGTTGATCAACGAGCTAGTCAACTAGAGGCTCACTAGGGACATGTTATGGTCTATGTATTCACACATGTATTATGATTTCCGGATAACACAATTATAGCATGAATAATAGACAATTATCATGAACAAGGAAATATAATAATAATCATTTTATTATTGCCTCTAGGGCATATTTCCAACAGTCTCCCACTTGCACTAGAGTCAATAATCTAGTTACATTGTGATGAATCAAACACCCATAGAGTTCCGGTGTTGATCATGTTTTGCTCGCGGAAGAGGTTTAGTCAACGGATCTGCGACATTCAGATCCGTATGTACTTTGCAAATATCTGTGTCTCCATCTTGAACATTTTCACAAATGGAGTTGAAGTGACGCTTGATGTGCCTGGTCTTCTTGTGAAACCTGGGCTCCTTGGCAAGGGCAATAGCTCCAGTGTTGTCACAGAAGTGAGTGATTGGCCCCGACGCATTGGGTATGACTCCTAGGTCGGTGATGAACTCCTTCATCCAGATTGCTTCATGTGCTGCCTCTGAGGCTGCCATGTACTCCGCTTCACATGTAGATCCCGCCACGACGCTTTGCTTGCAACTGCACTAGCTTACTGCCCCACCATTCAAAATATACACGTATCTGGTTCGTGACTTAGAGTCATCCAGATCTGTGTTGAAGCTAGCGTCGACATAACCCTTTACGACGAGCTCCTCATCACCTCCATATAAGAGAAACCTATCCTTAGTCCTTTTCAGGTACTTCAGGATGTTCTTCACCGCTGTCCAGTGTTCCATGCCGGGATTACTTTGGTACCTTCCTACCAAACTTATGGCAAGGTTTACATCAGGTCTGGTACACAGCATGGCATACATGATAGACCCTATGGCTGAGGCATAGGGGACGACACTCATCTTTTCTCTATCTTCTGCCATGGTCGGGCATTGAGCCGTGCTCAATCTCGTACCTTGCAATACAGGCAAGAACCCCTTCTTTGACTGATTTTGAACTTCTTCAATATCTTGTCAAGGTACGTACTCTGTGAAAGACCAATAAGGCATCTCGATCTATCTCTATAGATCTTGATGCCTAATATGTAAGCAGCTTCTCCAAGGTCCTTCATTGAAAAACACTTATTCAAGTAGGCCTTAATACTGTCCAAAAGTTCTATATCATTTACCATCAAAAGTATGTCATCCACATATAATATGAGAAATGCTACAGAGCTCCCACTCACTTTCTTGTAAACGCAGGCTTCTCCATAAGTCTGCATAAACCCAAACGCTTTGATCATTTCATTAAAGCGAATGTTCCAACTCCAAGATGCTTGCACCAGCCCATAGATGGAGTGCTGGATCTTGCATACCTTGTTAGCATTCTTAGGATCGACAAAACCTTCTGGCTGCATGTAACACCCCGGATGTAACTTTCCCTATTTGCACTCCAACTCTTGCCGTTTCCAGCGTTAAGTTATATTTATTTCTCGGGTTTGGGTCTTTGTCTCCGTGTGTTGTTTTCTTTGTCATGCATCTCATATCATGTCATCATGTGCATTGCATTTGCATACGTGTTCATCTCATGCATTCGAGCATTTTCCCCGTTGTCCGTTTTGCATTCCGGCGCTTCGTTCTCCTCCGGTGGTCATTTCTAGCTTTCTTTTGTGTGTGGGGATTAAACATTTCCGGATTGGACCGAGACTTGCCAAGCGGCCTTGGTTTACTACCGGTAGACCGCCTGTCAAGTTTCGTATCATTTGGACTTCGTTTGATACTCCAATGGTTAAACAAGGGACCGAAAAGGCCTCGTGTGTGTTGCAGCCCAACACCCCTCCAATTTGGCACAAAACCCACCAAACTCTGCTCCATCATCTAGAGCGTTCGATCACGATCGCGTGGCCGAAAACCGCACCTCATTTGGACCCTCCTAGCTCCACTTATGCCTATAAATAGCCCCCCCGTTTTCGGATCATCTCCTCCTACGAAACCCTAGCCAAAAAAAAGGATCCCCACGCCGGCCGGACACGTCCGATCCGACCGGACGCATCGCCGCAGCCAACCCGCCGTTGCCACGTGGCCTCTGCCACC
>NC_057800.1:148883927-148893303 GCF_018294505.1 Triticum aestivum
CCCGCCGCCTCGGGCCACCGCTCCGCCCCGAGCCGGCCGGCCGCCGCCCCGGCCTCTCCTCCACTCCGGCGAGCTCCCCACGCCCGGCATCCTCCTCTCCAAGTCCGGCAGCTACAGTAACGGCGGTGAACCTTGAGAACCGCGCCAGATCCAGATCTGAAAAAAAATCCCCTCGGTTGACTTTTCCCTCCAAACCCTAATTTTTTATGCCTAATTTGACCGGCCGTATCTCCGCATCCGTAGCTCCAATTTGGGCATATAGTATATCAAAATGTTTGCCTTGACGAGTACATCATTTCATTCCAGTGCATCATTTTCATTTGAGCTCATCTTGATGCCCGAAATGCTGTTAGAAGAGGGTTTCGTGAGTTAATTGTCAGATCTGCTAGTTCATCTTAGACTTTTGTCATTTTTGCCATGATTATTGTGTGCAAGATATGCCTGTGAGTCCTTCATATGTTTTGTTAAGGATTTTGTCTTCTTTCCAAAGGTGCAACCCATGAATTTTGAGGATGTGTGTGGTGACTTGTGCAAGCTTGCAAAGAGAGGCATCCGGGAAATCTGTTTTCAGAGACTTAGTTGTTTTCACTAAGTCTGGGATTATTTAGTTCATGATGCCATTTGTTCAGCTTGTTTCCTAGTGATCCGTGCCTCTTTTGAGGATGATCAGTAAAGGAGTTTTGTTAATCATGTTATGCTCTATCCATCCATGTCTTTGTTTGCAATTATGGAGCAGCCTAGCTTGAGTCAATCGAGCTCTACTTTTGCTTCGTTGTGAATCTGGGCAGATCGTCAACTAGTTTGCGATTTTGCCGATGTTATTGTGGTTGATCCGTGCATGCTATGCAATTGTTCTTGCCATGTCTAGCTAGCATTTTGTGCCTTCTTAATGGATGTATGCTTGCCTTTCCATGACTTGCACCGTAGTGAGTGCATCGAGCTCGTTTACATGCCTTCGTGAGTTATATTTCAGCATGTCTCAGTTTTCACTAAGTCTGAAAACTGATTGTGTTTTAGCTATGTTCGTGTGCCCGTTAGTATATTTTGTGAACCCTTTTGGCCCCAGGTCACTTTGGGTCTTTTGTTAAGCTTGTTGAGTAGCTCCATGCCATGTTCTTACTTGTCTTAATCAGGTCATGTATAATGTTGTTTTGCTGCTCCGAAGAGGGCTTCGTGATTTGAAATTTCAGACAAGTGTTAATTTCACTAAGTCTGAAATCTGTTTTGCATTTGCGTTTTTGCCATGCTTGTTTGAACCTCATAATGGATGAATTGGCCGTGGCTCAGTGCTAGTATTTTGTTAAGCATCTTGTGTGCATCGCTGCCATGTATTTTGTTGTCATGTTTGGTGGCTGTAGCATATTCATCTCGTTGCATTTAGATGCCTACTTGCTGTAAATCGCAGACCGGTGCCATTCTTTAAACGCTTGCCATTTCCAAACCGTAACTCCGATTCCGGCGTTCTTTATGTCGTTTTCAAGTGATTTCATCCCATCTTTCCAGTGGCACACTTGGTTTTTTCAAGTTGAGGCCAGGTTCATGCATTTCCTGTCATATCTTGCATTTTGAATCCTGCATCGCATCCCGCATAGCATCCCATCATTGCATTTTATTGTTTGAGTTTGCACGTGGTTGATTGTATCCTTATTGCTTGTTTGTCTTGTTTGGGTAGAGCCGGGAGACGAGTTCTCTAACGAGGAGCCCGTTGAGTTTGCTTTTGAGGATCCAGTCAACTCTGACAGCTTTGCAGGCAAGATGATCATACCCTCGAAATCACTACTATCTTTGCTATGCTAGTTTGCTCGCTCTTTTGCTATGCTAATGCTACGATGCCTACCTTTTGCTTGTCAGCCTCCCAATTGCCATGTTGAACCTCTAACCCACCATGGTCCTAGCAAACCGTTGATTGGCTATGTTACCGCTTGCTAAGGCCCTCTTGTAGCATTGCTAGTTGCAGGTGAAGATTGGAGGCGTTCCTTGTTGGAACATTTATTTACTTGTTGGGATATCGTTATATTGCTATGTTATCTTAACGCATCTATATACTTGGTAAAGGGTGGAAGGCTCGGCCTCTCGCCTAGCATTTTGTTCCACTCTTGCCACCCTAGTTTTCCGTCATATCGGTGTTATGTTCCCGGATTTTGCGTTCCTTACGCGGTTGGGTTATAATGGGAACCCCTTTATATTTTGCCTTGATTAAAGCTTTTCCAGCAATGCCCAACATTGGTTTTACCATTTGCCACCTACCCTTTTCTTTCCCTTGGGTTCTGCAGACTCAAGGGTCATCTTATTTTACCACCCCTGGGCCAGTGCTCCTCTGAGTGTTGGTCCAAACCGTCAGCCGCCGGTGGCTACCAGGGGAAACTCTGGGCTGGCCTAACGGAAGTTTGGACAATCTGAGTGTGCCCTGAGAACGAGATATGTGCAGCTCCTATCGGGATTTGTCGGCACATTCTGGCGGTGTTGCTGGTCTTGTTTTAACTTGTCGAAGTGTCTTGAGTTACCGAGATACCGAGTCTGATCGGTACGTCTTGGGAGGAGGTCTATTCCTTCGTTGACCATGAGAGCTTGTCATGGGCTAAGTTGGGACCCCCCCTGCAGGGATTGAACTTTCGGAAGCCGTGCCCGCGGTTATGGGCAGATGGGAATTTGTTAATGTCCGGTTGTAGATAACTTGAACATAAACTTAATTAAAATGAATCAACCGTGTGTGTTACCGTGATGGCCCCTTTCCGGCGGAGTCCGGGAAGTGGACACGGTGTTGGAGTTATGCTTTCGCAGGTTGTTCGTCTAGATTCTCGCTCGCGCTTTGCCTCCTCTTCTCGCTCTCTTTTGCGTATAAGTTAGCCACCATATATGCTAGTCGCTTGCTGCAGCTCCACTTATTTTGCCTTACCCTTCCTATAAGCTTAAATAGTCTTGATCACGAGGGTGCGAGATTGCTGAGTCCCTGTGGCTGACAGATACTATAACTCCAGATGCAGGTCCAGGTGATTCCGCTCCAGGTGACGATTATGAGCTTAAGTGGGAGTTCGACGAAGACTCTCAGCGTTACTACGTGTCTTTTCCTGATGATCAGTAGTGGTGCCCAGTTGGGGTTTGATTCGGGGCCTTGTCGCATGTTGGGTTCTTTTCTATTTTGGCGCCGTAGTCGGGCCATGAGTGTTTGTATGATGGATGTTATTTATGTACTTTGATGTGACGTGGCGAGTGTAAGCCAACTATGTATCTCCCCCTTTCATTATATATTACATGGGATGTTGTGATGATTGCCTAACTTGCGACATTGCTTTCAATGCGGTTATGTCTCTAAGTCGTGCCTCGACACGTGGGAGCTATAGCCGCATCGAGGGCGTTACAAGTTGGTAATCAGAGCCTTCCCCGACCTTAGGAGCCCCATTGCTTGATCGTTTTTAGCGGCCGAGTTGTGTCTAGAAAAATGTTTTGAGTCATTAGGAATTATATAGCGGAGAGTCTAGGAATTCTTTTAATTCCCAGTCTCCTCATCGCTCTGGTAAGGCATCCTGACGTAGAGTTTTGACTCTTCTCTTCTCAAATTTCACTAAAAAATTTTTTAGGATCACGCGAGTATCTTGGAATCGTTTCGATGGCTTATGATGAGAATACTGTCTTGGTGCCTCCTGTCAGGGGTTTAGTGGAAGTGTCCCGGGGAGTTGAGCTCTGAGGTGTTGTCATCATAATTTTATCGTTGCAATTCTGGAATACTTGAGATATGTTCACCGACATCAAAAATCTCTTTTATGCAGTTCGTTGGTGAGATAACCTCGACGCCACCCAGTACTGGGGCGGGAGTTCGGGAGTATCGCCATAACTTGTATAACGGATGCTTTTCGAAGGTTGAGGTAGATGGTTTCCAAAGTTTTCTTGGTTATGTGTTGAAGGATGGATACAGCTGGATGTAGGATTTGCTAGTTTGGGTGAGATATTATGCTTCCCCTATATCCCCAACACCTGATTGCATAACCGGAAAGGTTCGGGAGTTTCATAGGTGGGAATTCTAGTAGCTCTAGTTTTTCTTCCACGGATATTGGTTTGAGATTGGGATTTCTTACCGATTATTCGTTCTTGATCCGTACCTTGTTGATTTATTTCTCTACCTTAATTCTACGTGGCTTCTCAATTTATGGATATGTGACCATTTCAAGAGGAATGCATTCGTTCATTTTGTTCGGATGTGAAGACTATATGTTGCAATTTTCATTCCGTTGGATTCAGCTTCAATATTTGTCTGTCAATGTGCTAATGGTGGTCAACCTCTTCAGGATGGCTCCTCCAACGCGCACGACTCCGAATCCTGATCCGCCACCACCTCCACCTCCTCCAGAGGCATGGCAAGCTGTGATGGCCGCAACCAATGCAAACACACAGCTGATCATGCAAATTCTTCAAGAGCGCAATCAAGGCAGTCAAGGGAACCAAGGCAGCAATCAGAGTCATTTTGCTACACTCAACCAGTTCCTTACTAACGGGCCAAAGACTTTCAACAATTGTGTTGAGGCAAACGATGCTGACGATTGGCTTGTGGATCTGTGTAAGCATTTCGAGTGCAGTAACGTCAGGCCTGAGGACTTTGTTAAGTTCGCTTCCTTCCAACTCAAAGATCAAGCTGCAGAATGGTTCCAGCAGTACAAGGATTCCATAGGTGGACGTGTTATCACTTGGGATGATTTCCGTCGAGATTTCCGAGCTCATCATATTCCACAGAGCGTGGTTGAAAGCAAGCGTGAGGAATTCTGCAATCTGAAGCAAGGCTCTTTGTCTGTCTATGACTACAACAAGTTGTTCCAGAAGCTTGCCCGCTTTGCCAAGCAGGACGTGCCTGATGAGAAGAGCATGATATACCAGTTCAGGGGTGGTCTCAGAGTAGATATTCATCTCGCTCTTGTTCTCTTCGAGCCCTTGAGATTCGATGAGTTCTACAACATGGCACTGAAGCAAGAGGATGCTCAGTTGAGGTGTGATGCTTCCAGGAAGCGAGTCAGGGATGTTACTCCTTCTTCCTCTACTCAAGTGGCCAAGCAGCAGAAGTTTTGGCTTCCTCCTCCTCCGTTCCGTCAGCCGTATCAGCACAAGAGCAAAGGTGGCAGTGGTTCTTCCCACCCACCCAACCCTGGCTTTCAGAACAAGACTTCGTCTCAAGCTCCAAGATCGAGTGCTCCGTATCACCGTCCGCTTTCAGAGGTCACGTGCAACAAGTGTCAACAGAAGGGTCACTATGCCAACAAGTGTCTCAACCAGAGGCGTCTTCCTCCTCCTCCTCCTATCAGATCGGCAAGTACAGCTGTGGTCAAGCATAACCCCAAGCATGCCAAGGTCAATTTGATGAATGCAGCTCAGGCAGAGGACTCGTCAGATGTGATCATGGGTAACCTTCCTGTTAATGATAAACCTGCAAAAGTTCTTTTTGACACTGGTGCATCACATTGCTTCATCTCAAAACCTTTTGCATCTAAGCACGAGTTGACTTCCCAAGTTATGCATAAACCGTTAGCAGTCGTCTCTCCGGGTAAATGTTTGCTTGCTAATCACGAGATTCCGGATATTTCTATCATGATGGGTGATTTCAAGTTTCTGGCTTCTCCAATGGTTCTTGGTAACTCGGATATTGATCTTATTCTCGGCATGGATTGGCTTTCTAAGCACAAGGCTCAGCTTGATTGTGCAGCCAGGCAGATTCAATTGACTCATTCGTCTGAGGATGTAATTGTCTTTGCCGCTCGGGATAATACCATCCGTCTGTTTTCTCTCAATGAGAAGGGTGAATTGGATGCCATCTCTCAAATTCCAGTCGTTTGCGAATATCAAGACGTCTTTCCAGAAGAGCTTCCAGGAATGCCTCCGCACCGGCCAGTTGAATTCGTTATTGAACTTGAGCCTGGCACGGAACCTGTGTGCAAACTCCCTTACAAGCTCGGACCTGAAGAGTTGAAGGAGCTAAAGAAGCAACTCGATGAGCAAGAGAGAATGGGTCTCATCCGGCCTAGTTCTTCTCCGTGGGGTTGTGGTGTTCTTTTTGTGAAGAAGAAGGGTGGAATGGACTGACTTTGTGTTGATTACCGTCCAGTGAACAAGAAGACCATCAAGAACAAATACCCACTTCCCAACATCAATGAGCTGTTCGAACAACTCAAAGGTTCCCAAGTATTCTCCAAGCTTGATCTCCGTATGGGTTATCACCAGATTCGCATTCGTGAAGAAGATATTCCCAAGACAACATTCAGAACAAGCTTTGGTTCATATGAATACACTGTCATGTCTTTTGGCCTTGCCAACGCTCCTCCGATGTTCTCTCGCATGATGAACTTCATCTTCAACGCCTACACCAATGACTTCGTTTTGGTCTATCTCGACGACATTCTGGTTTTCTCCAAGAACAAGGAAGATCATGCCAAACACTTGCGTTCGGTTCTCGATAAGCTCAGAGAACATCAGTTCTACGCTAAGTTCTCCAAGTGTGAATTTTGGCTCGATGAGGTTCTTTATCTTGGTCATATCATCCCTGCCAAGGGCATTGCCGTGAATCCTGAGAAGGTGTCTGCAATTGTGAATTGGGAACCTCCTCAGATCGTGAAGCAACTCCGTAGTTTTCTCGGTCTCGCAAGCTATTGCCGAAGATTCGTTGAAAACTTTTCTAAGATCGCGAAGCCTCTCTCTAACCTTCTCCAGAAGCACGTCAAGTACGTTTGGTCTCCAGAGTGTAATATTGCTTTCAACACTTTGAAAGAGAAGTTGATCACTGCTCCAGTTCTGACTCCCCCTGATGAATCCAAGCCGTACAAGGTCTTTTGTGATGCCTCTCTCCAAGGTCTTGGCGCAGTATTGATGCAAGAGAAGAAAGTTGTTGCTTATACATCTCGCCAGTTGAAGCCTAATGAGAAGAACTAACCCACTCATGATCTCGAGTTGGCGGCAATTGTGCATGCTCTGTTGACTTGGAGACATCTTCTATTGGGAAGAAAAGTGGACATTTTCACTGATCATAAGAGTCTCAAGTACATCTTCACTCAGCCTAATCTCAACCTCAGGCACTCGATGGGTCGAAATGATTCAACAGTATAATCCGAGTATCGAGTATACTCCAGGCAAGGCCAATGTGATTGCTGACGCATTGAGCAGGAAGGCTTATTGCAACAGTCTGATTCTCAAGCCTTATCAACCCGAGCTTTGTGAAGCTTTCCGCAAACTTAATCTGCAAGTTGTGTTCCTCAAGGTTTCCTCGCCAACCTTCAAGTCTCTCCTACCTTGGAAGACCAGATTCACCAAGCCCAGCTTCTTGATGCTATGGTGAAAAAGGTGAAGATTGGGATTGCTAAGAGTTAGTCCAAGTACAATTGCTACCACCTTGATGACAAGGACACTCTCTTCTTCGAGGATCGTATTGTTGTGCCCAAGGGTGACCTCCGTAAAGTGATCATGAACGAGGCTCACAATTCTCTCCTCTCCATCCACCCTGGGAGCACGAAGATGTATCAGGACCTTAAGCAAGCTTATTGGGGGACTCGAATGAAGCGCGAGATCGCTCAATTCGTGAATGAATGTGATGTCTGCAGAAGAGTGAAGGCAGAACACCAAAGGCTAGCAGGTCTCCTCCAACCTCTTGCCATTCCAGAATGGAAGTTTGACCACATTGAAATGGACTTCGTGACTGGGTTTCCAAAGTCCAAGCATGGCAATGATGCTATATTCGTTGTCATCGACAAGCTTAGCAAAGTGGCTCACTTTCTGCCTATCAAGGAGTCGATCACTGCAGCTCAATTGGCGAAACTCTATACCTCTCGAATTGTCTCTCTGCACGGTATTCCTCAAGTGATATCTTCAGACCGTGGCAGCATCTTTACCTCCAAGTTTTGGGATTCTTTCCAGAAGGCTATGGGCACCAACACCCGCTTCAGCACAGCTTTCCATCCTCAAACAAGCGGTCAAGTCGAGCGTGTCAACCAGATTCTTGAAGATATGCTCAGGGCTTGTGTGATCTCCTTCGGCATGAAGTGGGAGGATTGTCTTCCTTATGCTGAATTCTCCTACAACAATAGTTTTCAAGCAAGTTCGGGCAAGGCCCCATTTGAAATTTTGTATGGCAGGAAGTGTCGTACCCCTCTCAACTGGTCTGAAACTGGTGAACGTCAGCTTTTGGGTAATGACTTAATCACAGAAGCAGAAGAAATGTGCAAAGTCATTCGTGATAACCTCAAAGCAGCCCAATCCCGCCAGAAGAGCTACTATGATAGTAAGCACCGTGATTTGGCTTTTGAGATCGGAGATCATGTTTACCTCCGTGTCTCTCCTATGAAAGGTACTCGTCGCTTCGGTATCAAAGGGAAGCTTGCCCCTAGATACGTGGGACCTTTCAAGATTGTCAGCAAGAGAGGCGACCTCGCCTATCAACTCGAGCTTCCTTCAAACTTTGCAAATGTTCATGACGTGTTCCATGTCTCTCAGCTTCGAAAGTGCTTCAAGACTCTAGATCGCACCGTCAACTTCGAGGACATTGAGCTCCAAGAAGATCTCTCTTATCGTGAGCACCCAATTGCTATTCTTGAAGAGACTGAACGCAAGACTCGCAACAAGTCAATCAAATTTCTCAAAATCAAGTGGTCACACCATTCCGACCGTGAAGCTACCTGGGAATGCGAGGATCACCTCCATTCTGAGTAACCGGAGTTCTTTCAGTCCTAGATCTCGGGATGAGATCTTTTCGTAGTGGTGGAGTGTTGTAACACCCCAGATGTAACTTTCCCTATTTGCACTCCAACTCTTGCAGTTTCCGGCGTTAAGTTATATTTATTTCTCGGGTTCGGGTCTTTGTCTCCGTGTGTTGTTTTCTTTGTCATGCATCTCATATCATGTCATCATGTGCATTGCATTTGCATACGTGTTCATCTCATGCATTCGAGCATTTTCCCCGTTGTCCGTTTTGCATTCTGGCGCTTCGTTCTCCTTCGGTGGTCATTTCTAGCTTTCTTTCGTGTGTGGGGATTAAACATTTCCGGATTGGACCGAGACTTGCCAAGCGGCCTTGGTTTACTACCGGTAGACCGCCTGTCAAGTTACGTATCATTTGGACTTCGTTTGATACTCCAACGGTTAAACGAGGGACCGAAAAGGCCTCGTGTGTGTTGCAGCCCAACACCCCTCCAATTTGGCCCAAAATCCACCAAACTCTGCTCCATCACCTACAGCGTTCGATCACGATCGCGTGGCCGAAAACGGCACCTCATTTGGACCCTCCTAGCTCCACTTATGCCTATAAATAGCCCCCCCCCCGTTTTCGGATCATCTCCTCCTACGAAACCCTAGCCAAGAAAAAGGATCCCCGCGCCGGCCGAACATGTCCGATCCGACCGGACGCATCGCC